>NC_069501.1:820242-1020242 GCF_027579735.1 Bombina bombina | reverse complement strand
CGAATTACCACAAATCGTAAAGGATGCAGCAGTTCCAAAATAAATTAAAAAGTATGCTTTACACAGCATATAAGGGTGATGTCACAGCACAACGGGACTCTAACAGGGGAAGAGGTGAAAGTAATCCTCCTCCTCCCACCACCACGCTGGCAAGGACAGGACGCTTTACAGACGTGTTGTTGATGGAGGACATGCGGAGCTTTTTAAGTCCTACGCATCGCCACAGCCCTTCGGGGTCCACCCTGAGAGAACGACTCAACCGTCAGGTAGCAGACTACCTCGCCTTAACTGCAGATCTCGACACTTTGAAAAGCGATGAACCCCTTGACTACTGGGTGTGCAGGCTTGACCTGTGGCCTGAGCTATCCCAATTTGCGATAGAACTACTGGCCTGCCCCGCTTCAAGTGTCCTGTCAGAAAGGACCTTCAGTGTAGGAGGTATTGTCACTGAGAAGAGAAGTCGCCTAGGTAAAAAAAGTCTAGATTACCTCACCTTTATTAAGATGAATGAGGGATGGATCCCGAAGGGACTGACAGTGGGCGATACATTCTACTAAAAAAGGCCTGAGGAGATGAGCTGCCTTGGGCTAAAAATGGTCTACACGCTGCTGTATTTGATCTCTGAATGCCGGATGACTTGCGTGACTTATCCGCCACCAACTAGGGTTCAAGCCGCAATGTTTTAGGACAATTTCTGCCTGGGAAACAAACATCTATTTTTCTGGCCGCTGCTACAGCAGCGGCTGCAACAATACCTAATTTTTCTGGCCTCTGGTGCTGCACTGTGGCTTCAAAAACCAAACCAAAAAAAAAGGCACATAACAGGGATTAAACTCATAGGAATAGTACTACTTAACACACGACTCCTATCTGGTGGCACATTAGATTGCACGCGCAGTGCCCCAAATTTGAAGTAGGAGGACCGACCAAGCATCTTTTTCCATCTCCCGGTTACTAAAATCAATGCCATATACACCTCCCCTGATAGGGGACGTAACAGGGATTAAACTGATAAGAATAGAACTACTTAACACACCACTCATATATGGTGGCACATTAGATTACATGCACAGTGCCCCAAATTTAAAGTAGGAGGACCGACCAAGCATCTTTTTCCATCTCCCGGTTCCTAAAATCGATGCCATATACACGTCCCCTGATAGGGGACGTAACAGGGATTAAACTGATAGGAATAGTACTACTTAACACACCTTATAATAACGCAGAGAGAGGAGTCTAAAGAGGAGTCAGAGGAGGAAGGTGGCATTGAGGAGGTGGAAGACCAAACACAGCAGGCGTCCCAGGGGGCTTGTTGTCACCTTTCGGGGACCCTTGGTGTTGTACGTGGCTGGGTGGAGGAAGAGACCTTCAATGACATCAGTGAGGACAAGGAACGGGACATGGCTAGCTTGGTATCCAACCTTGTGCAAATGGGGAGTTTGCGGTGCGTTAAAGGGACAGTCTAGGCCAAAATAAACTTTCATGATTTAGATAGAGCATGTAATTTTAAACAATTTTCAAATTTACTTTTATCACCAATTTTGCTTTGTTCTCTTAGTATTCTTAGTTGAAAGCTTAACCTAGGAGGTTCATATGCTAATTTCTTAGACCTTGAAGCCCATCTCTTTCAGATTGCATTTTAACAGTTTTTCACCACTAGAGGGTGTTAGTTCACGTTTTTCATATAGATAACACTGTGCTTGTGCACAAGAAGTTATCTGGGAGCAGGCACTGCTTGGCTAGACTGCAAGTCTGTCAAAAGAACTGAAAAAAGGGGCAGTTTGCAGAGGCTTAGATACAAGATAATCACAGAGGTTAAAAGTATATTATTATAAATGTGTTAGTTATGCAAAACTGGGAAATGGGTAATAAAGGATTTATCTATCTTTTAAAACAATAACAATTCTGGTGTAGACTGTCCCTTTAAACGGGGAGTTTGGTCTGTCACTGTGAAGCGGGCGTAACCCTTACACTACCTGATCGATACAACATCATATCTGATGTTTTAAAGCACGTTATTCCAAACAATTTAGGAATGTTAGGTGATTTATGCCCTTTATGGCTTAAAACCAGACTCTGCATCAACTATGTAATTTTCCATGGGAGTTTTGCCATGGATCCCCCTCCGGCATGCCACCGTCCAGGTGTTAGTCCCCTTGAAACTTTTCCATCACTATTGTGGCCAGAAAGAGTACCTGCCTATAGAAGTCTATGGCTGTTCGCCCGTTCGCGAACAGTTGTGGAAGTTCACGTACCCAAATTTTTAGGATCGCGACATCACTAACCATCAGTTAAAAACCTATTAACAGACACTATACTCACACAACTATCATACACACTCCTAATCTGATTCAGCATCTGTACAAGCGCACCCACCCTCTCTAAAACTGTAAATAAAAACTCATGTGACACGCTATCGAAAGCTTTTTCAAAGTCTACGCTAAAAAGAGCCAAGCTCTGGTCCCTATCTAAACAATAAAATATAGAATCTCTAATAGTGCTTAAAATTTCCGTTATACTCCGCACAGGCCTGGCAGGGGGCTACAACTTTGGAAATGACAGATTTTAAATGGGATGCTAAAAGTTTAGTAAAAATTTTATAATCTGTATTTAAAAATGTAATGGGACTCCAATTCTTAATAAAATCTTTATCAACTTTTTTATAAATTAAAACAACTCCCTGCGTCCAAGATAAAGGTAACATATTAAAATAATCACACTTTTTAAATAAAATCATAAAATCATCTTTTAAAACATCCCAAAAACACTATAAAACTCAATTGGAAACCCATCATTTCCCGGGGTCTTACCATTACTAAAACTTTTAATAACCCCTAAAATTTCCGCACAACTAAAATCCTGAGCTTAAAAAAGACTTATCATTAAAATTAATAGAAGAATCCAATTGGTTTAAAAAAAATGTTCTTTTAGGGAGGGATCTAAAAATTTGGGATTATATAAATCTGAATAAAAATTAAAAACCTCTTTTTTCATACCATTAATATCAGATTTCCCCTCTATACTCCCCATAAAACTATTTTTACTTACTAATTTTTTAAAAAAGAACCTAGAATATTTTTCATCCTCCTCTAAAACTTGTGCTTTAGAATAAAAATATATTTGTTTCCCCTTTTCTTCTAAATGTTTCCTAATTTCTTCTTTTAATTTTAAAATATTGTCATCTACATTAAAACCATAAGATCATGCCTGATAAAGTGCTTGAAGCCTAAAATTTAATTTACAATAAAATTCCCTCTTCTCCCTAGCCACTCTCTTACCCATTTTAATAAAAAAAGTCCCAAATTAAAACTTTAACCTTATCCCACCATAAAATAATGTCCTAATCCCCCCGACTAAAACTCCACTTCTTATAACTATCAATAAAACTTTGTCTAATAAAATCAGAAGATAAGAAGATATAAAATTCTGCTCAGCAGGTAGATCACACACACACACATTCTCACTTAAAACACAAGACCGCAAACTAAAAACCTTTGATAAAAACAAAATCAATACGGGATTTAACAGCCCTATTACCCCACATAAAACCAGGATACGCACCATTCAACCTCATCCATACATCATTTAACCTAAAATCCTCAATCATACCTTTCAACACACTAGCAAGCCCATCCAAACGCTCACTTACACTCACACTCTCCCTCTTCTCACCTGGTAAAACACAGTTAAAATCCCCACCTAAAATCAAAGGTTCTGAACCTGCTAAAAACAAAGCTAAAATCTTAAAAAACTCTAACCTCTCCTTTTTAATAACGGGGGCATAAACATTAATACATCTAAAACTAAAATTAAAATAACTAACATGGACAACTAAAAGCCTACCCGGGACAATTTCCATAAAACTATTAATAATAAAATCATGGCTATTAAAAAAGATGCCCACCCCTACGGACTTATTTTCATTACTCCCAGACCATACGGATGGGCCCCTATCCCAATATTTTTCTAAAACGTCCACCTTATTTTTATCTATACAGCACTCTTGTTAATAAAATATATTGTTATTGGTGTTAGCCAAAAAATCACACAGGGCTGCCCTCCGAGGAGGGCTTTTAAAGCCCTGTGTATTTAATGATGCTATTTTAAGCATCTGGAAAGAAGCAGCACAGTATCCTACTTAGAGAACCTCCTAAGCAGGAAACCATCCTGGCCCTCAGAAACGTCACTGGGCGCAGGACTTGCCACAACCTCTCCAGCAGGCATTGATGTATCATCAATCCTGATAATTCTAGCCTCATCACTACTAGCCTCAGAAATTTTATCCGTCCCAGTCAGAAGACAAAAATCAATTTTCTGTAAGTGTTCAGGGGGATTTACAGGATCTTGACCAAAAACAGAAAATCTATTGGCATGCTCCAGGTGGCTCAAATCCGGAGTCCTAGAGGAAGATTCCTCTTCAAAAAAAGGCTTCAGCTTCTTTGAGGGATTTTCATCCCTCTCAGCCACAGGATCCACAACAGACTTCACCAACTTCGGCTTCACTTCAGCCCTAGCTCCGGTTTTGACAGCCAACCTCTTAGGATTAGAAGAAGTAGGAGGAATAACAGACCCCTCAGTTGAACCAGAGATACCCACCTCTCCAATATTCATAGGATCACGTTCCTCCACAGTAGATAGGTCTATCTCTTCATCCCCTTCTTCCACAGGAGGCAAGGGGTCAGACTGCTCCGCCACAGGATGCGCCTGATACTCCCCCTTCTCAGGAGTACCCAGACGCACCACAAAGGGCTGTTTCTGAGTCTCCCATCTGCGCCTCTCAGGACAAGAGCGACTCAAATGGTCCGACTCACCGCAGAGATCACAAATGCGGATAGCAGTGTCTTTGCTCAAATGTCCTGACTTCTTACAGAAACGACAGACCTGGTTCTCAACACAGTCAGAGGGGTCATGCCCATATCGCAAACACTTGCGGCAGTACGGGGGCATTTGATTAAAAACAAGAAAGCCTCTCTTACTCCCAATGGAGAACAGAGGAGGGGGTCTAAGAAAACCCCCAAATTCCTCCTCGTCTGGATGGAAAGACACCCTGAATTTCCATTTTCCCGTCCAGACTCCAAGGGAATTAAAAACTTTTCCCTCAGGATTAATCCTTGCATAAAAGCGCATGAGGTATTGGGTATTTTCAGACTCCTTAACATGGGGATTGTACATATGTACGATAAGAAGTTTTTCCCCACCTCCGAACATAGGGTAAATTTTAACCCCCTCCAAAGCCTCATGCGCTTTATAAATCCTGCACTTCTCCAGAACAACAGTGGCCAGCTGGTTAGAAATCACAGTTAAGTCAAAATGGCCCTTCCTATAAAAATCTTGGAAACACATAAACTGTTCAAAGGAAAAAACAAATAAATCAACCAAAAGTGTTTGCTGCAAAAAAACCACCACTTTTTAAAACGATGTTCTGGAGCCACCTGGATACGGAGTGTATCATGCGGATAAGATCCAGTAGGATCCACCCGTCTACGTCCTCCTGGTACCCCCTTACCACCAAATCGACCTCCGCCTTGATCTCCAGCCACACCACCGACTCCACTACCTCGATCTCCAGCCTCCTCCCGAACTCCAGCCTCCTCCATAAATCCACCACGATCTCCAGCAACGACTCCTCCTCCATCTGCAGATCGGCCTCCACTTCCTCCGATGACATCAATAACTCCAACTCCAGCAATCGCTGCCATAATGGCAACTTTGATCCCAACTCGTATGCTTTGGATAGCTAACCCCCCAATAGCAGCAGGTGGTGCACCCGAAGGAAACACCACCAGGCCGAGGGGTCAGGTTCTGCCACTCCTTCTGACTCAGACACTTGATCTGAGCCAAAAGGCAGCGAAACGATAACCGCAACACTCTTGTCTGGGACGCTGCACGCCCAAAGCACTCCCTCTGCCTCGGGGAGACAGAGCACACCGCTGCCGACAAATTAGACCATTGAAAATTCAAAAGCAGTGGCGGCGACAATGACCACCAACCCTGGCTGGCTGCTAGGCTAAGCTAGGCCCAAAAAAAGACAACTGCTAGTCTCAGCCAGCTTACTACTGGCCAGGGAAGACCCCCTGCTTGCTGCTGATGCTTCTGCAGCTCCTACCTGCTGCCTGACTGGACAGCTAGCTGCTCTCCAATTTGCATGGCGGCTCCTCCTCCCCCCCCCCTGAAAGCGGCCCCCCTCCTTGCCACTTCACTCCGGAGACAGAAAGATGTGAAAGCACCTGGGCTGATTGCACCTAGCTGCCTACCTACCTATCTACCACGCAAAGCAGACTCAACTCATTTTTAAAGTTCCCTGTCCATGCACCAGGTGGAGAAAGAAGCACACAGACATTGACACAAGCTGCTCAAAAGACTTTTATTGTCTGCCAAGGATAGATAGGTGATAGATAGAAAGAATGTCACAAAATTAGTAAATACATAAATAAATCAATGAATTGACACATCAATACATAGAAAATGATTAAATACATAAATAAATCGATGACTTGACACATCAATACATACATTTGTGAAGAAATTCTAATCAAATGAAGAATGAAAAAGAAAGGATAGCAAAAACATCACCTCTCCTAGAACTGCCGTTTTCTAGACTTTTTTGGACCAGCACACAAGGGGTTAGCAAGAGTCCAAAAGAAAGCTGCGCGCACACAGACAACATACAAGGCAAAAAAAGAATGCAGGCAGCGTGTTGTTGAGGCTTTCTTCCCAAGCTCTGCAGATAATGCTTGTCGTTGTTCTAATTCTGTTTTTGTCACACAGCAAAAAAGAGAGGGGTGCACCGGTCCTGGAGGTACTGCAATACCAGGTCAATGCGTGGAGTGGACAGAGCAAGCTATTCTTCCATCTTGTGTTCCAAAAATCCATTTAATATATTGTCCCCAGACAGGGCGCGTATCAGATATTAAACTAATAATAACAGATTTTTTTTTTTTTTAATTTTTATTGAAATTCACAAAGAATATATACAGAATAAAAAACAGTAAAAAGAATCAATAAGACAAGTTACATTCAAACTGATTCATCAAAAATACATGTAATACATACAATTACAATTAACAAAGAATCCCTATCATCAAAAATACATGTAATACATACAATTACAATTAACAAAGAATCCCTATCATCAAAAATACATGTAATACATACAATTACAATTAACAAAGAATCCCTGTCATCAAAAATACATGTAATACATACAATTACAATTAACAAAGAATCTAGACATAGAATTCCTATCATCAAAAATACATGTAATACATAAAAAATACATGTAATACATAAATACATGTAATACATAAATACATGTAATACATAAATACATGTAATACATAAAAATACATGTAATACATAAAAATACACGTAATACATAAAAACTACATGTAATACATAAAAACTACATGTAATACATAAAAATACACGTAATACATAAAAATACACGTAATACATAAAAAATATGTAATACATAAAAAATATGTAATACATAAAAAATATGTAATACATAAAAATACATGTAATACATAAAAAATACACGTAATACATAAAAATACACGTAATACATAAAAATACACGCAATACATAAAAACTACATGTAATACATAAAAAAATACATGTAATACATAAAAAAATACATGTAATACATAAAAAAATACATGTAATACATAAAAAATACATGTAATACATAAAAATACATGTAATACATAAAAAACACATGTAATACATAAAAATACATGTAATACATAAAAAATACATGTAATACATAAAAAATACATGTAATACATAAAAATACATGTAATACATAAATACATGTAATACATAAAAAATACATGTAATACATAAAAATACATGTAATACATAAAAATACATGTAATACATAAAAAATACATGTAATACATAAAAAATACATGTAATACTATACAATTACATTTTACAAAAATCTGTCCCTCACTGACCCTACCACAAACCCTCAACACTGTCCCTCAAACATAAACTCAGCATATCCCTATCAAAAAGAAAAAAAAATTCCTACCACTAAACTAAACAACCCTCTTCGCTGACCCTAAGGCCGTCCCTTCTTCTTTCCCTGGACACAGCAAAAAACGGATACCTGAAAAGGAAAAAACAAAACATTAGTACAAAATAAACTACAATTCTATTATGCCATTTTTCTGTTTTCCATAAACCTATAGCCCTCTGAACATCAGATTTTTTATCAATGAGAAAATAAGTTTAGGCTAAACCAAAACCTAAACAAACTTTAGGGGATAAATTCTCTTTTTTAAAAAGCCACCAATTTCGAAAGGACCATAAAGAGATTTTAATACAATTTAACAACTGCCAAATGACTATCACGAGCATTAGACAAGGTAAGAAAAGACCCATATAAGACAGTGTTATAAGTAAGCGGTAGTGAAACCCCTAAATGATTCAATAAAGGCATACAGTCAGCCCACACTTGCTTGGCAAACCAACATTCCCACAATACATGAAAAACAGATTCTGATAAGAAACATTTATTCCTCGGGCAACATACAGACCTCACCAGACCACGTCTATGTTGGAACACAATCATGCACTGCTGACCATGCAAAATCTTTTTGGGAATTACACAAAAAAGAAGAAACTCGCTACCAAATCACTTTTGAAACATCTTCTGTAAACTGCTGCACTGGAAGAACAAAACAGGAAGGAGAGGCATGGTTACAAAGCTTCTTTTGATCAATATCCACACTTAAAGGGACATTCTTAAGATTAAACAAAGTCACAATTTTCTGCAATATCATATAGAAGGGCAAAACATTTAATCTATAAGGACACCTCAAAGACCAAATACACCACCCAAATCTATGAAGCAACCTACCAGTATGATATCTAATGAAAACACCAATTTTATTCTCTTTAAGAGAAGTACTAACAATATAGGAAATGAGTTTCAATAGAATGTACTTATCAAAATCCGGAAAACTTTTTCCTCCACAGACTTTAGATTTACACAACTTTTCTCTCGAAAGTTTCTCCATTTTTGAACTCTAGAAAAAATGAAAAATGGGTTTCTGAATTCTCTTAATCCAAAGACTGTTTGGAGGAAAAATAAGACAACAAAACAAAATTAAAGGCAAAATAACAGATTTTATAACTAATATTTTACCCTCCATAAACAAGTCTCTTAATGACCAAAAGGTACATTTATCCTCCATTTTAGCAGTCAAAACAGACCAGTTTTCCTGACCGCTCACTTTTTGGTGAAACCAAACCCCAAGAACTTTACCCTTATCATAAATTATCTGTAACCCTTGAGGAAGATCATCCAATTCCCAAAAATCATACAGACACTTTTCCCCAAATTTAATTTTAAGGCAGAACACGCAGAAAAAATACTTGCCAACGATGAATATCAGCATAAGATGAATAGATCACACTAACGTCATCCATATATGACACACATCTAACCTGCTGACCCCCAGAACCTGGTAAAAAGATGCACACAACATATTATACAATTTATTTTAACATACGAAACCAAAACTATCATTGTTCTTCTTTACTTTTTGTTCTATACTTATAAACAGTGACATCTATAAAGATGTATTTATCATTTTCTTTACAGTTACAATTCCATTTTGTTTGGAATTACAGAAACATGTTGCTTATATTCCTGCCTAGAAGTTAATGTTATATAATTCATATAGAACCGATGTGTCTGCAGGTTTCTGCATGAAGTCATTTTCTTTACAGTTACAATTCCTTTTTGTTTGGAATTACAGAAACATGTTGCTTATATTCCTGCCCAGAAGTTAATATTATATAATTGATATAGAACCGATGTGTCTGCAGGTTTCTGCATGAAGTCATTTTCTTTACAGTTACAATTCCTTTTTGTTTGGAATTACAGAAACATGTTGCTTATATTCCTGCCTAGAAGTTAATGTTATATAATTCTTATAGAACCGATGTGTCTGCAGGTTTCTGCATGAAGTCATTTTCTTTACAGTTACAATTCCTTTTTGTTTGGAATTACAGAAACATGTTGCTTATATTCCTGCCTAGAAGTTAATGTTATATAATTCATATAGAACCGATGTGTCTGCAGGTTTCTGCATGAAGTCATTTTCTTTACAGTTACAATTCCTTTTTGTTTAGAATTACAGAAACATGTTGCTTATATTCCTGCCTAGAAGTTAATGTTATATAATTCATATAGAACCGATGTGTCTGCAGGTTTCTGCATGAAGTCATTTTCTTTACAGTTACAATTCCTTTTTGTTTGGAATTACAGAAACATGTTGCTTATATTCCTGCCTAGAAGTTAATGTTATATAATTCTTATAGAACCGATGTGTCTGCAGGTTTCTGCATGAAGTCATTTTCTTTACAGTTACAATTCCTTTTTGTTTAGAATTACAGAAACATGTTGCTTATATTCCTGCCTAGAAGTTAATGTTATATAATTCTTATAGAACCGATGTGTCTGCAGGTTTCTGCATGAAGTCATTTTCTTTACAGTTACAATTCCTTTTTGTTTAGAATTACAGAAACATGTTGCTTATATTCCTGCCCAGAAGTTAATGTTATATAATTCATATAGAACCGATGTGTCTGCAGGTTTCTGCATGAAGTCATTTTCTTTACAGTTACAATTCCTTTTTGTTTAGAATTACAGAAACATGTTGCTTATATTCCTGCCCAGAAGTTAATGTTATATAATTGATATAGAACCGATGTGTCTGCAGGTTTCTGCATGAAGTCATTTTCTTTACAGTTACAATTCCTTTTTGTTTGGAATTACAGAAACATGTTGCTTATATTCCTGCCTAGAAGTTAATGTTATATAATTCATATAGAACCGATGTGTCTGCAGGTTTCTGCATGAAGTCATTTTCTTTACAGTTACAATTCCTTTTTGTTTAGAATTACAGAAACATGTTGCTTATATTCCTGCCCAGAAGTTAATGTTATATAATTCATATAGAACCGATGTGTCTGCAGGTTTCTGCATGAAGTCATTTTCTTTACAGTTACAATTCGTTTTTGTTTAGAATTACAGAAAGATGTTGCTTATATTCCTGCCCAGAAGTTAATGTTATATAATTCATATAGAACCGATGTGTCTGCAGGTTTCTGCATGAAGTCATTTTCTTTACAGTTACAATTCCTTTTTGTTTGGAATTACAGAAACGTGTTGCTTATATTCCTGCCTAGAAGTTAATGTTATATAATTCATATAGAACCGATGTGTCTGCAGGTTTCTGCATGAAGTCATTTTCTTTACAGTTACAATTTCTTTTTGTTTGGAATTACAGAAACATGTTGCTTAGATTCCTGCCTAGAAGTTAATGTTATATAATTCTTATAGAACCGATGTGTCTGCAGGTTTCTGCATGAAGTCATTTTCTTTACAGTTACAATTCCTTTTTGTTTAGAATTACAGAAACAGGTTGCTTATATTCCTGCCTAGAAGTTAATGTTATATAATTGATATAGAACAGATGTGTCTGCAGGTTTCTGCATGAAGTCATTTTTTTTATTAATGTTTTTATTGAGGTTACAACAGTTAGACTTAGTTACACATAAACAAACAAATCACTAGACATGCACATAAGAATATGTATCATCAAAATTTGCACTTTTAATTGTTATAAATGGCATTAATAGTTTATATGTAAACCTCAGTTTTTATATAATAAATGTATAATAGCCCCCTAAAGCATATTATACTTAAAGGGACACTGAACCCAATTTTTTTCTTTCATGATTCAGATGGAGCACGCAATTTTAAGCAACTTTCTATTTTACTTCTTTTGTCAATTTTTCTTCGTTCTCTTGCTATCTTTATTTGAAAAAGAAGTCATCTATGCTAAGAAGACAGCAAATTGTTGGTTCAGAACCATGGACAGCACTTGTTTATTGGTGCTGTCCAATCAGCAAGGACAACCCAGGTTGTTCACCAAAAATGGACCGGCATCTAAACTTGCATTCTTGCTTTTCAAATAAAGATACCAAGAGAATGAAGAAAATTTGATAATAGGAGTAAATTAAAAAGTTGCTTAAAATTGCATGCTCTATCTGAATCACAAAAGAAAAAATTTGGGTTCAGTGTCCCTTTAACAGATAAACCCCTAATGTTAGTGTACGCTCTTGCACCACTTGGCTATTTAGGAAAAAATAGAAGGGTTAATTGGGGGGGAAGAAATAAAAGGTTGCTCTTGGACCTATGAAGGAAATAAAATCTTAGACTAAACAGTATAATGAGAACCCTGTGTTTTAAATGAACTGTGGGGGAAGGTCTTGATATCCCTAACTGTATGTATATAGGCAGCAATGTTTTATATAAAAAAATATAAGCTGGGGGAGAGAACCCAGCTAAATATGCCGCCTTCTACAGCCATATTTGTTATATATATAATATCTGAAATGAGAGTTAAATTTGTTTCTCATATGCTATATCCACACTCAAACAATCAATCTAAGAAGTTTTGAATCCTATGTCCCAACTAATAACCAGAGATGAAAAAACCCCTAGCTAAGACAGGTAGATGTGCCATCAGCACGACAATAATGGGAGTAGGGAGCATGTTGTGGACATATGTGGGATTACAAACAGCATAGCTGTCTCCAACTAATAGACTAAATTGTATGTAATTGAGCTATGATAACCACAAACTATTATTTTGCATTAGAGATTAACCCAGTTAGTGTCATGTACTATAGCTTCATTATGGGATAAGGTGTGAGGGAAAGCCTGATATAAAACATTTGCCAATCAAAAGAAAAATAAGAATTGCTGATAGTCCCTCTCTGAAATAAGTACATTAATACACTGAGTCAATCTGCACAAGAGAGCCCAATGAAATGGTAGAGTATCAATTAAGTTCACAAACTTCAGGCGTAATAGCCGTCATTACAGTATATTCAGAAAAATAGAGGGTATTTTAGGAATAGGAATATCCACCATAACTTTGAAGAAAGATTGAACATAAACAGAAATATATAAACATGCAGAACATGTGTTAAATAAGGCAGACCTCCAGGCATAGTTTGCAGAAGCATATTGTGATATAATCAAGTCACCAGTCCTCTAAGAAGGGCTTGCAGTCCACCACTGTATTTGATACACTGCCGGTAACCATGTGTTAGAAAGTGCTTACCCAATTCCCAGCTTTCGACTTAGCAAGGTATCGTATGATGGAAGGCCGGCGTATATGCACCAGGGGTTAATGTAATTAGCAAACCCAAAAACTATGACTGTAGTTCAAAGCCAGCAGGGATATGTCTCAATAGCGCATTACCTTGACTGTATTGTGTCCGCTGTCTTCCAGTAGCTAGATAGCTATATGCCAATGTCCCTGTTGATAACAGAAATGCTACCGCACAATTAGCAGCATCAGCCAGCTCCACCATATCGTCCAGGCCCTCTGCCAAAGCAATTGACTGGCAGGCAACCCCAAGTTTCTTTACACTTAGGCTCATTAGATTGGGCGCAGGTAGCTCAGTCATCGCTTCAGTCATCTCCAAATGTGCTTCGTCACAACAGCACACACGAGGGTCAAGCCCCTGCTCGGTCTCCAGGTCTTCTCCAGAGAAACATCCCAAGGCCTCTGTAGGTTCAGTTGGAGCTTGCCGCGTATCAGTATTAGATCTCTGTTGGTCGCTTCTGAAGGTGGTTTCAGCACGCTCCGTAGGCTTCCCCATTCTCTATCAATGAGTGCAGAGAGTTGTTCATAGTGATCGCTTAAAAGTTTCTATACATCTCGAAGGAGGTGGTGTGTGGCGGGCGCCATCTTTGATTAGAGCTATTCACCCCTGTCTGCAATCTTTACACACACGCTTCCCCAAACACTGTCAGGTATGGGATGTTATTATGGTTTTGGTCTAGTCTCAAGATTGGTAGTGATCCAGCACTACTTTTCCCCTGGGACGGGTGCTGAAAACCTCTCCTTGGAAGGGCCGCCATAGGCCTCAGCGCTCCGGTTCAAATATCCGAGGTAGGACCTCATATAAATTATAGCTAGTATCTCAGCAGTACTTGCTCATCTCATATCTTTCTGTTCTGAGGTTAGATGGTGCTATTTTCAGCCGGAATTTGGCGATCAGCTGCCTACTCTCAGGTACTGAAATTGCGACCGTTCAGGTCGCTGCCCAGAGACCGCCCCCCACCCTTAATAACTTTATCCTCACAGATTACATTAAGAAAAGGTTCTATCGCACATATGAAAAGAAGGGGCAATAAAGGGCAGCCCTGCCTAACCTCAGACCTTATAGGGAAGGATCTGCCACAGTGACCATTCACCAACAACATGCTCTCTCTACTTACATACACAAGCCTCTGATCTGATGTAACAGTGACCATTCACCAACAACATGCTCTCTCTACTTACATACAAGCCTCTGATCTGATGTAACAGTGACCATTCACCAACAACATGCTCTCTCTACTTTCATACAAGGCTCTAATCTGATGTAACAGTAGCTCAGGAAACCCCATACGAGCTAAAACAGAATAAAGATAGTGGCGAGACACAGAATCAAATGCCTTTTCAAAATCCATGCTTACTAAGGCAACTGGTTACTTAACATCAGTACAGTACAAAAGTGTATCCCTTAGTAAACAAATACTATCCATAATAGTTCTTCCTGGCACAGCACAAGATTGGTCATCTTTAACCACATAATGCACCTCTCTCTTCATTCTATTAGCTAAGACTTTTGTTAAAAGCTTGTAGTCACAATTAAGTAACGTAATGGGTCTCCAGTTTCGTATATTAGCCTTGTCACCTTTTTTATAAAGGAGAGTAACAATACCTTTAGAAAAGTAAGCAGGAATAATATCACAAGATAAAACATAAATAAATCACCTCCAGGAGATCACCCTTAAGGACTTCCCTAAAGGATTTATAGAATTCATAAGAAAATCCATCAGTCCCCGGAGATTTCTCAGAAGCGCTATCATCTACTGCTGTTTTAAGTTCTGCTTCAGTAATGGGGCCGCATAAATCAACACATACATACTCTGGAAGTCTGTCTGTAATAGAATCTAGAAAATCATCCATCGAAAGAGAATCACAACCTTTAACATCAAACAAAGATTTATAAACGCTAGTGGCAATATCAAGGATACCCTTAATGGAAGTACTAGAAACATCTCCCTCCACTTGTACTTTCATGTCAGTTTTACAAAAGGGCTTTTTAATCCTTTGAGTGCTAATGACGGCTCTGAGCCGTCACAGAGTTTCTTACTCTGGTGCTAATGACGGCTCAGATCCGTCATGAGCACTCTCCCACCTTGAGGGAGATCTAGGGGCTCCTTACCGCTCCTACCCCGGTGATCAGGCCTGTAGAGTGACAGGCATTGCGGTGACGTGACTGCGCAACTTTATTTATACTTAACAGTGTTAAGTATAGGAGGAGGGGGCATGCTGCTTAGAAGCCTGTATCGCAGGCATCTAAGCAGCTACAGACCCCCAAGACATATTGTTGGAAAGGTAATCGCCTAATCTTTCCAACAGTGTAAGTCTTGGGGGTCTGTAAAAAAAAAAAAAAAAAAGTAAAAAAAAAAAATGTTTTCAAAAATTTCAATAATAATAATAATAAAAAAAAATATTAGCACCCAGGTGGGAAATGGCTTAGCAGCCAAAGGGTTAAAGAAGTATCGGGAACATTTTTCCCCCTCCTCCACATTTTTAACTCGGGAATCGAAAATTATAGATTTCCTAATATCAGAAATAGGATTTTTAATTTCCACCTTAACTTTTTTAATTTCTTCCTCAACTGACATACCACCATTCCTCATCCGGTATAACCACTGCAATCTAAGGAGCAAATAATTATAAACAGCCCTTTTCTCCTTAGCAATAATTTTACCCCATTTCTGGAAAAATAACCTAGTTTCATCCTTCAACATATGCCACCAACCCAAAGGAGATGAATAATATTTTTTGAGAGCTAACAAACTCTGAAATAATTTAAGAAACCTGGTTACAACATCTTCATCAGATAGCATTGAGGCATTACATTTCCATATACCTGGCCCATGACACTCCTTTGAAATTTGAAGAGTGCAAGACAGAATTTTAGGGTGTCAGAAAAGATATTATTAATTAGCGTTGCCTGCACAGGGGAAAAAAAGGTTGAATAGAAAACAAAATCTATTCGAGATTGTACATCCACCCTCTCCCATGTAAACCCAGGGTCCTGTGGATTAACTTTTTGCCAAACATCGACAAGACCGGAATCTGCGATTATCTTAGCCAACTTCTTAGAGGTGCTATGATTTTAGGTATCTCCTTTGACCAAACATTATCTGGACAGGAAAACTGGAATAACATTTTGAAAAAAATCAAAACAAAATTAACCTTCTGGAAACTGAGAGATTTATCTATAAATGGTAAAGTTCTAATAATAAGCAGTTTTGCTGCCTGTTTTGCTATATGTAAGTCCTGTGTTTTTATCCAGTGACTTGTGCCTTAAGCCAATTAATAGAGAGTTTTTCATGTTCATTTGGGGATCCAAAATGGAAAAAGGGAAATAATGTACAAAGACCCCATTAATGGTGGGAGAGGAGTAGCTGAAGTGAAAGAATTTTTATTTTTAAAGTATTTGGCCTTTGATACAAAATTAGCAGGGAATATCATGTAGCGAGTCACTGTACTCTATGGCTGTGGTTGGATCCTACGTAAATATAAGTGGGAATCTCTTGATTTAAGGAGACCCTATGCCTTTAATCCATCCAAATTCTATGTAGTTCTGGAGAGGATTATTAGAATTTTTTGGTTTAAGTAAATTGGAAAACTAAGTTGTTGCTGATGCTAAAAAACTGTCTGCATTAAAAAAAAAAACAGAGAAAATAGTCCTAGTAGATCGCTATACTGAGACAGTATCTAAACATATCTGGAACATGGTACTAAATAAAATGCTAACAGCCAGAAAGACCTTGCCTGGGCTATTGTACATGAATCTGTCCCTGTAAAAGCGTTCTAGTATAGGAGAGGGTTACTGAGGAGCCCACAGTGCCCCAGAGATAACTGTAGAGAGGATGAGACCGTTTTACATTTGTTCTGGAACTGTAACTTTGCTCAGCAAGTGTGGAAAACAATGGGGGCTGTAATTAAACACATAACAGGGCTACAGTATTTAGATCATAGAGTGATACTTTATTGTTACAAAGTACAATGTGAGAGGTTTCAGTTTACTAAAATGTGGCAAATTGTTAATGCAACAAAAGAAACTTTGTGGAAAGTTAGGAATATTTTGGTTTTCAAACAAGATGAGATTTTGTTTTCTGATGTAATAAAGATGATTGTGAATGTGATGTATATATATTATTTATTTGAAAGTAAATACTTAGCATTTAATTGTATTGTATAATATTGTATGTAAAAATACTATTGTATGTCATATTTATTTGCTGTCATTGTTATCCTGATGGAAAATAATAAATGTTTTTAATTCAAAAATCTGTTCTTATCAGTTTAATATCTGATACGTCCCCTATCTGGGGACCATATAATAAATGGATTTTTGGAACAGGGAGATGGAAGAAGAGCTTGCTCTGTCCACTCCACGCATTGACCTGGTATTGCAGTACCTCCAGGACCGGTGCACCCCTCTCTTTTGCTGTGTGACAATAACAGAATTGCAACAACAAGTAGTAGCTGATCAAGTGGGGAAAGCCTCACAGCAATCAGTCTCCTGCCTGCCTTATTCCTCCATGCATTCTTTTTTTGCTTGTATGTTGTCGCTGCTGTGAGCTGCTTGCTTTCAAACTCTTGTTAACCCCTTGTGTGCTGGCTCAAAGTCTAGGAAATGGCTGTTGGAGAGGCGATGTCTTCTGTATGAATTTTTTTCCTAATGTATTTATTTATGTATTTATGAATTTTGTGACATTGTTTTGATCCTTCCTTCTTCTCAGACAATAAAAGTCCTTTGAGCTGTTGCAGCTTGTGTCAATGTTGTCCGTGTGCTTCTTTCTCCACCTGCTGCCTGGACAGGGAACTAAGCAATGAGTTAAGCGTCCTAGCTAGGTAGGTAGGAAGCTAGGCCCCCCTGAAGATCCAGTAGCTAGGTGCTTTCACCTCTCTCTCCGTCACTGAGTGCAGCAGCGGCGGGGTGTTGCAGGGGGAAGGAGGGGAGCTGTTTTCGGGAGGAAGAGTCAAGCAAATTGGAGAGCAGCTAGCTGTCCAGTCAGGCAACAGGTACGAGCTGCAGCAGCAAGCAGGTGGTTTTCCCTGGCCAGTAAACTGGCTGAGACTAGTAGTTAGCTTTTTTAGGCCGGGCCTAGCAGCCAGGGGGCGCCAATGAGCGCTGCTGCTTATTTGGTGGCCGGCTGCATCTCCCCGAGGCAGAGGGAGTCCTTTTGACATGCGACGTCCCAGACAAGAGCATTGCGGTTACCTCTTCTTGGCCACACCTTTAGACAGGACCCGCCCCTTGGCCTGGTGTTCTTCCCTTTGGGGTTGAACTTACTGCTCCTTTGGGGGGAGTGGCATTCCCTGTTCTGATGGTGTCTCCTGAAGCGAAGATAGATAAAGCTGCTCCGAATTTTCCTCAGACTGTCCAATTTTTTGTGAGTGAGGAGAGGAGAAAGACCGTGGGATTGCTGCATATACAGACTATTGTCGTGGAGAACGTTCTGAGGATGTCAAGGTGAAATCTTTTTTGTGTGCAGAACTTTGTTCAACAAGGCACTTATGATGTGTCTTTTCTGACGGAGGAGATGACAACTTTGTGCTATGAGCGAGCTATGGAAATGTCGGAGCACCCTGTTTTGGCTGGTATTTCCTTTTTTACGCAGCCCTGCTAAGAAGCAAAGAACTCCGATAATTGTAAATATGTACAATCAGTTTCTGGAGTACTGTCAAATTATGTCTTGGCTACAGCAGTTCTGCACTTTTGTAAGTCTACCTGAAAAGATGCGTAATTCTTTTGGTACCTTTAATGGGAAGTGAAAGTTCTGGGTAGAGTTTCATCGCTTGTAGAATGGTGTTATCAGGTCTCATCCTCCCCAGACCTTAACTATTTTTGGAAATCGTGGATTTTTGTTCTATCCAAATATACCAAGGTTTTGTAGCAGGTGTCAACAGTTTAACCATCTAAAGGAGGAGTGTGAAGCAGAGATTGGTTGTCGTAATTGTGGTCTATATGGACATATTGCAATTGACTGTCCCTCTGGTCGGAAGTGCAATCTATGTGGTCTGACCATCTGGCCCACTTGAGTCCTCAGTATAGGGAGGAGGTTAAGAGTTATGCTCAGGCCGTTATGAGAAAATCAATTTGTGCATATGAGAGTGGTGGATAAGTTTTATGCCAACCCCAGGATGTTTTTTTTTTAAGAGCTATAGTTCAATGGCTATATCTTTTACAGACCATGTATATATTTTTTGTGAGGTTGAGTTAAAAGTTAGAGTGGATTATGGAAAGGGTGTCTGGAAGTTAAATGTGAGTTTGCTAGAGGATGTATGGATTGTGGGTCTTTTTGTTAAAAAGTTTTTATAGATGAAAACTAGGAAATGGGCTTTTTCTTCAGTACTTGATTGGTTAGAGTGGGTTAAGACTGAGTGTAGATTATTCTTTATTAGGAAGGGTCATAAGAAAGCTAAGAAAGAAAGGATGGTGTATGTGAGGTGGCAGATGCGTTTGGATTATTTGAAGGAGTTGAGGACTTTGGGTTTGAATGTGTCGGATGAATGGAAGAAGCAAAAGAGTTGATTAGGAAGTGTATGGATGAAAAGGGAAATAAGATTTTGGTGTATGTGAAGAGATTTTGGATGAGGTTGAGGTGAAGATTGAAAAAGAGGATGTTAGTGGTTTGGTGTGTGAGGTTTGTTTGGATGAATTGTTGTCGGTGGTGCGTAGGATGAAGAAATTTAAAACGCCTGGGTGTGATGGTTTGCCTGTTGATTTGTATTGTAAATTTTGAAATTTGATTGGAGAAGATTTGCTTGATGTGTGTAAGTGGGTTTTTGAGAAAAATGTTTTGTCTGCATCTACGCGTGTGGGTGTGATTGTTCTTTTGTATAAAAAGGGTAATAAGCGTGATCTTAAGAATTGGAGACCAATTTTGTTACTTAAAGTTGATTATAAGATTATTGCTAAAGTTTTGGCTGATCGGTAGGATTGTTGGTGAGGAGCAAGTGTGTGCTGTGCCTGGGAGACAGATTGCAGAGAGTTGGTTTGAGGGATGTGATTTGGTATTGTTTGGAGAGTAAACAGTCTGTTTCTGTTGCCACTATTGATTTTGAGAAAGCGTATGATAGGGTTGCACATGCTTTTATGTTTTGGAGAGAATGGGTATTCCTGAGAAGATGCTTGCTTGGTTTAAGTGTTTGTATGGAAATATTGGAAGTAGGGTTTTAGTGAACCCTAAAAGTTAACAGAAACATATTGGAGGCCAAAATCAGATTCAGCTAGGAGTTATACTAAATGAAATACTATGATGGATAACGTGTAAGACTGGGAGTCCACAAAAAGAAAATTTTATATATATATATATATATATATATATATATATATATATATAAATCCAAAAGTAACCTGCACAACGGAGCACACTAAGTAATCCTTCGTCCAGTAATGGTTGTATTGTAGACGGCTCAATAGGAGGGGAGGGCGGGATATTCAAATCCCTAATCACCGGCTGTGGCAGCTAGTAGTTCAGCTGTTCCACACGCTAAAAAGAATCCAGATTCCAGAGGTAAACCACAAAAGCGCTCAGAGCCCAAAGTGAAAAAAAGGTAAAAAAAAGAGTTTATTGGTACAATTTAAAACCAAAAAGCGTCCTATCTAGGACTAACTATAATCCAGGTTGAGTTTGCAGGCGCACAGAGCAGACATGTTTCGTGCTCAGGTAGAACTTGTTCACTGCTTACTTGTGCACCTGCAAAGGCCTGCCTTTTAATCACAAAATTTAAAGTGATACATCACACAATTTTAAACAACCTGTATCTCAATCTCTATGTGCTTATCTACATAGCATATTTACACAGCATAATTAAGAACATATCAAACTTGCATATAACATACTTGGAAGAATAGAATTGCATACAAATATTAAATGTGATTTGATCAGAAGAAGATATTATGCTGAAAAGTGAACTTTGATGCCTATCATAAATATTAAAAAAGGATCCTGTTAGCTGTCTATTACCAACATTGTATGTTAGAATATTATACAAATAGATCCAGATCTCTTCTCTTGTTTATCCCTAAAGGATCCTAAGCTGCCTATTACCAACATAGTATGATAGAATATAGAACAAAAGTAGCAGACGCACCACAAAATCCTTATTCAGAGGTTCTCTTTATTGCCACAAACTGGGAGCCAGGAAAACAGAACAACGTTTCGGGCTATGAACCCTTATTCATGTTCATGAACCCTAACCCTAATAGTATGATAGAATATTATACAAATAAATCTAGATCTCTCCTCTCGTTTATCCCTAAAAGATAACTAGTTATGCTGAAAAGTGAACTTTGATGCCTATCATAAATACTAAAAAAGGATCCTGTTAGCTGTCTATTACCAACATTGTATGTTAGAATATTATACAAATAGATCCAGATCTCTTCTCTTGTTTATCCCTAAAGGATCCTAAGCTGCTTATTACCAACATAGTATGATAGAATATAGAACAAAAGTAGCAGACGCACCACAAAGTCCTTATTCAGAGGTTCTCTTTATTGCCACAAACTGGGAGCCAGGAAAACAGAACAACGTTTCGGGCTATAAACCCTTATTCATGTTCATGAACCCTAACCCTAATAGTATGATAGAATATTATACAAATAAATCTAGATCTCTCCTCTCGTTTATCCCTAAAAGATAACTAGTTATGCTGAAAAGTGAACTTTGATGCCTATCATAAATACTAAAAAAGGATCCTGTTAGCTGTCTATTACCAACATTGTATGTTAGAATATTATACAAATAGATCCAGATCTCTTCTCTTGTTTAGCCCTAAAGGATCGTAAGCTGCCTATTACCAACATTGTATGTTAGAATATTATACAAATAAATCTAGATCTCTCCTCTCGTTTATCCCTAAAGGATAACTAGTTATGCTGAAAAGTGAACTTTGATGCCTATCATAAATACTAAAAAAGGATCCTGTTAGCTGCCTATTACCAACATTGTATGTTAGAATATTATACAAATAGATCCAGATCTCTTCTCTTGTTTATCTCTAAAGGATCCTAAGCTGCCTATTACCAACATAGTATGATAGAATATTATACAAATAAATCTAAATCTCTCCTCTCTTTTATCCCTTACGGATAACTAGTTTGTAAAGTCAGAATCCAGAATACTTCCCTTTTATGTAGAATAATTTCCCTATTTCCTCCTCTGCTCCATATGGGTACAAAATGTATACCCTGAACCATCAAGGCATTAACATCTGCATTATGTTTTTCCCTAAAGTGTCTCGCTACTGGTGTATCTGAACTTTCATCCTCAATACTACGTAGGTGCTCAAGAAATCTCTCTTTGAGCGGCCTAGTGGTTTTTCCTGTGTACTGCTTGAGACAAATTTTGCATGTTAGTAAGTATATTACGTGTGTAGTAGAGCAATTTATTGTATAATTGATTTTATGTTGTTTTTGGGTTACTGTTGATATCACATCTCCTTCTCTTACAAAATTACATGTCCTACATATAGGCCTCCTGCATTTAAAGAAACCTTTCCTTCTTTGTAGCCAATTTTTATTAGAAATAGGTTTTAACTCTGAAGGTGATAAATAATTAGAGAGTTTTGCCTCTTTTGGATATAAAATTACATCCTTCCTGCATAATTTCCTTAAGAATAGGATCAGAATATAATATTGCTATGGAATTTCGCACAATATTACAGATCTTGTTATATTCCAAACTATAGTTGGTAATAAATTTAAGTTTGTTATGATGCTTATCAATATTTTTTTGTTTCTTTCTGTGTAGGAGTTGCTCTCTAGGTATATGATCCACATTATTTTTGGCTTTAGTTAATACCTCATCTTTATAGCCTCTATCTCTCAATCTCTCTAGGGCAATCTTAGCATGTTTTTGATACTCCTCTTCCGTTGTACAATTTCTTTTAAGTCTGATTAGCCCCCTTTTAGGGATAGCTTCAATGACATGTCTAGGATGACAGGAGTCATATTTTAAAGTAGTATTTCCTGCTGTCGGTTTCCTAAATAATGTGGTATTTATATTTTGAGTGTTCTCATCAATATAAATAGTTAGATCAAGAAAGTTAACATTAGTTGTACTATGTTCACTTGTGAATTTAATACCACAATCATTGATGTTCAGGTATTGGAAAAATTCATCAGCCTCTGAATCATCTCCATCAAATACAAATAGAAGGTCATCTATGTACCTAAAAAACGATACAATTTGTTGCTTATGTGGATTTCTATCTCCAAAAACCAACCCATAAAGAGGATGGCGTTCAAGGGGGCAAACTTGGCCCCCATGGCTGTCCCACGTTTCTGGAGATAGAAATTACTGCCAAATTTAAAGAAATTGTGGGTAAGCAAATATTCTATTGCATTTATAAGGAAAACCTTAGTCGCTGCTTCATAATTGCTATAGTTATCCAAAAAGAACTCTATTGCTGTTAGGCCTTTATCATGTAATATTGATGTATACAGGGATGATACATCAGCAGTGATTAATCTGTAAGATGATTTCCATTGTGTATTACTTAATTTCCTTAGCAAAGCTATGGTGTCCTGAATATAACTAGGCAAATTGCTCACTAGTGGCTGCAAAAAGGAATCAACTAGCTCTGAAAGTGATTCATTCAATGAGTTGATACCAGCAATAATAGGCCTTCCTGGAGGTGATATAGGGTCTTTGTGAATCTTTGGAAAATAGTGAAAAATGGGAGTAACAGGAAATTCTGTAACAAGTGCTTCCTGTATTGATTGATTAATTATATTATTTCGTCTGGCATAATACACTAAATCCATTAATTGCTCCCTAAATTTCTTAGTTGGATTATCCTTTAATTTTTCATATACTTTCCTATCATTTATTTGTCTAGCAGCTTCAGCTATATAGTCTTTTCTATCTAACACGACCACATTGCCGCCTTTGTCTGACTGCCTAATGATTAATTCTTCATTACTTGTTAATGACCTCAGAGCTTCTTTCTCTGCATGTGTAAGATTAGCTTTTTGTCTATATTTTAATTTAGTTTTATCTCTGTTGTTTTTGTCTAGAGATCTCAGTTTATCTTCGATGGTTTTGTGGAAGATATCTAGGACTTTTGGTCTCATTTGTGTAGGATAAAGAGAGCTTTTATTTTTAATGTGTTTAAGAGAAATCCCTTTTACATCAGGTAAGCCTAACTTGTCTGATTATCTTGCTCAAGTTTTTCAAGATCATATGTACTACACCAATCAGCAAACTGCATCTTGTCTATTTCTGAATCATAAGTACTGTCAACAACTTCACTAATATCAATAGTTTGCGACTGTTCTTCATCTTTGGCAGAATAAAAATGCCTGTGTAGTGTAAGTTTGCGCACAAACCTTTTGATGTCTAAAATAGTATCAAACATGTTAAAATGGCTAGTGGGAACAAAATTGAGTCCTTTAGATAGAACTGATATTTCTAAATTGGTCAGATTTTTTGAAGACAAACTAATTACATCTGAGTTCATGCATATTTCTTTTGTGTTTTATATCTGGTTGTATACGTCTTGCGCAGGCCTCCCCTCTTGGTTTTGTTCAGTTCTTGAATGGGCATGTGTGCTACCTCTCCCTTTTCCTCTTGCCCCCCTGTGTGTTTTTTTCTTCTTCCTGGGGCTTGGGATTTGTCCTGGCCGTTTTTTGAGACCTGGGATGCAGACTCAGACGCCATATCTGTTGTTCTCAAGACAGTTGGTACATCTATTTCTTCCGCCACATCTCCATCAGAAGAGTCAAACTCATATTCTGTATCGGAAAAGGTTACTGTTTTTTCTTTCTTATCCGATTTTTTGTTTTGATAGTGACGTTTGAAATATCTAGGTTTAGTATTGTCTTCACCACTCCATCTATAAACTTGCTTGGATTCATAATCCTTTTTATCCCGTACCATCTTTCTGGATTTAAACTGCCAAAGTTCCTGTTTAAACATGTTCATATTTTTTTCAAATTGGATATCATATTTTTTGAAATCCACATCCTCTTGGTGACTTTTTAGGCTTTCTTGAATCTCTTTTAGTTCTACCAGTAGATCATTTCTTTGCTGGTTTTTATATTCAATCAAAAGATTGATTAGAGCAAAGGAGCATGCATCCAAAATGTTATTCCACTTATTTATAAACTCTTGATCATTAACTAGGAAAGAGGGAAATTTCTTTATCCTCAATCCTCTAGGTATGCGTTTTTCTTGTATATATATCTTGAAAGCTTTGATGTCTAAATCCAATTTAATATCTCTCTTTCGTAGTGCATCAATGTCAAAGAATAAACTATCCAAAGTACGTACTATGCAGTCAAACATGTCATCATTATCATTTTCAAAGTCTCCCAGCACATATGATTGTTCACTGCTGTGTTCCATATTAGCTAATGTAGACAAACAGTACAAATGTCCCAATAAAATGTTATACTTGTTGAGCTAACTCCCCTAGAGCCGTTAATATTCAATTATAAAATGTCCTGATATACTGTGTGCCCGTTTGATATGAATGGGGTATAAGCGTTTACAGTTTCCAATAACACACTTTTTATTAAATGCATTCAGTGTATGTATTATAGTTTCAACCCCTTTATAATTATATCTTCATAGCCATTTACAGAAATATCAGATAATCATTTCTTGAAACAACAGTTTCTTACCCGGATCAGCTGTTTGTATGCGGCAACTTGTTACTTTTTCATCTTACCCGCTATACGCTGATGCTTCTCTGTCCGGTACTGCATAAAATCTGCTCTGAGCGCTTTTGTGGTTTACCTCTGGAATATATATATATATATATATATATATATATATATATATATATATAAACCAAAAAGGGTACAGGACAAATGGCTACTATAAATGTGTCTTTTTTCCCAAAATATTTTTTTATCAAACTTTAGAAAACATTAATGTTATGCTAGATTATAATTTTAGTTTAATCTTTTATTTGTATCAAAATTTTCATGACAATAAAACAGTTTCAAACAATAATTATTACACTCCAATGGTCAAAACATATTACATGGTAGGTTCTTTAGCATATTGCATGGTAGGTTTTTCCAACAGTCCCACAGAGTCCAAATTCTGAAAGTCCACATGAAAAATTGCGTGTTCACCTGAGGCGATTCTATAAAAGGTAGGACCTGATTCTATAATGCTAAAATCTTATTTCACACATTTCGACAACAATATTTAATATATTTAAACTCTAATAATCAAAGTAGATTACACAAAAGGTTCTCCGATAAGTTTGCAGAGTTCATCTGGTCGTGGTACATATAGTGAGATCTATGCTCATACACCGATAATGCAATAGCAATTTCTTGTATGTAACTCCTAAGCCATCCCTGATCATGAGGTAAAGTTGGGTAGTTAGGTGGTTGTGTCTGAGATGTGTAGTTGGTAATGGGGTTATGTTAGTTTAGTTCTGGTACAATCTACTTGCTGTGTTCGGCTACCACTCAGTTCTGGCTGTTACTTATGTGACTGGAGAGGTATATAGTGTGTTGGGAAGTTGGGTGGTGTGTTTCTTCTTGTTGGAGAGGAATTTCCCATGTGCAGCCTTGTAATTTGTCAGTAGAGAGGAGCGGTACAAGAAAGACTTAGTTCTGTTTTGTATAGTAGTATGATTCCCAAAAATATAGCATCTCGGCATAGAACTCCAATCTGCCAGTTTTATAGTAAAAGAATCTCTCCATGGATAGATTCGTTTCCATTTGTGTTTTCCACATTAATAGGGTTGGTGTGGACTCGGATTTCAACAGCCTCGGGATTATTTGTTTGGTACTGCATATGGCTAAGTGGAAAAGAGATGCATACTGCATAAACTGGAATTTGGGCAGGATATGAAATAAATATATCAAGGGGTCTAAGGCAATCTCAAGATTTAATAACCTGCTCATTTCTTGGTTAATGTCTATCCAAAATTTTGAAATCTTAGGGCATTCCCACCAGATATGGTAAGGTGTACCTACTCCTGAACATGTCCTCCAGCATCTATCCGATGCTTCTGGGAATATATATTTTAATCTATGAGGAGTGAGATACCACCGGAGCAAGAATTTATAATTGGTTTCCAATAAAATGGCTGAATGTGCGGATTTGCTGGTATGTCGAAAGATATCGAGCCACTCTTCGTCGGAGAGAGTGTATGGAAGTTCTCTATGCCAAGATACTATTGTGGAAGTTTGTTTGGGGTCTGATGGCGTGAATAAGATTTGATATAAGGTGGATATAGCATGAGTTGGGGGTGAGCTGGAAGTGCAGAGTTTTTCGAAAGTGGTGCGATCTCTTGTCGTATGATGTTTGAGTTGATGGGTGTGTGCAAATTGTTTAAGTTGTAGATATTTAAACCAGTCAGTGAATTGTGTGATTCCTAGATCTACTAATTGTTGTTTAGGTATCAGTTTGTTCACCTCTAATAGTGTATACAGTGGGAGTAGGTTGTCAAGGGTGCTCTGTGATTTAGGCGTGACTAACATCCCTGTAGGGAAGTCTGGGTTAGACAAAACAGTCGTCAGGGGGGAGGGAACCGTTGAGCTATGTGGGTTTCCAGCTATAGTCCGAGACCAGATGTTGAATGTTTCTCGTATTATAGGGTAGATTTTGATCAAGGCTGGGTGGTTCCCAATCGGTTGCCGATGGGGGGACCCGGTCAAGTCGTGTTCTAACATCAACCAAATCTTGTTGTGTTTGTTATGGGTCGTGCACCAGTCTATCAGTCTCTTTAAAAAAACAGCAGTTCGATACTTAACTACGTCTGGTACTCCCAAACCCCCATATGTTTTTGATAGATAAAGAGTTGTTATAGCTATTCTAGGAGGTTTCTTTTTCCAGATATACGAGTTCATCACAGACTGGAGTCTGTTAAGATAGGTATCTGAGAGCGGTATGGGGACCGTTTGGAACAAGTAGAGGATCTTGGGGAGGATGGTCATTTTGGCAACCCCTATCCTGCCCAACCAGGATATATTTTTATTTAGCCAGGCAGATGTATCTCTGGTTAGGGAGTTTAAGAGTGGTTCATAATTCAGTTCAAATAGTTGTTGAACAGTACTGGCGAGGTGAACACCCAAATACTTCAGTGAGGACCTCTTTATTTGATATGGTACCTGTGAGCCGAGTGTTTGGATGTCAGTCTCGTTTAAATTTATGGGGAGTAATTCGGATTTATGTTTATTAACTAAATAATTAGAATGGAGGCCAAACTCCTCCAGTGTGCTCCGTGCCGCAGGTAGAGCCACAGTCGGTTGAGTTAATGTCAGTAGTAGGTCGTCTGCATAAAGTGCCAATTTATGATGGGTGGAGTTTATAGTAAGTCCAGTTATTGCAGGATTGTCACATAGTTTAGTAGCAAGAACTTCAATTGAGAGAACAAATAATAAGGATGACAGAGGGCATCCTTGTCTGGTACCATTTAGAATAGGGAAAGAGTTGGAAAGTGTACCATTAATTTTAATCTTGGCAGTGGGGTTAGTATAAAGGGCTAGAATTTTTTTGGATAAAACTGTCTGGGAAGCCAAATTTCTGTAGAGTAACTTTTAAAAAGGTCCAGTCTAGTCTGTCAAAAGCTTTTTCAGCGTCAGTCAAAAGTAAAATAAAGGGAATGTCATGTATAGTTGCATATTGCATTAAGTGCAAGATTTTTACAGTGTTGTCTTTAGCTTCTCTCTGCGGCACGAAGCCCACCTGGTCTGGATGGATCAACGAAGGGAGTACTTTATTAATTCTGGTGGATAGAATTTTAGCATATAGCTTAATATCTATATTCAGGAGAGATATTGGTCGGTAGTTTGATGCAATAGTCGGGTCTTTACCTGGTTTCGGTATGAGTGTAACTACTGCCTCAAGCATAGAGGAGGGTAGGCCATGCGATTCATCTATATAATTAAAAACTGAAAGTAGATGTGGGATCAAAAGATGTTTGAATTTTTTGTAGTAACCGCTAGTGAAGCCATCCGGCCCAGGGCTTTTCCCCTGTTTTAATGAGTTTATAGCATTGGTGATTTCTTCAGCTGTTATTGCCGAGTTAAAGGGGCTAAGATCTTCTGTTGGCAGTTTAGGTAGTGTAACATTGTCCAAATACTTGCAACAGTCAGTAAAATGTGTCTTAGTGTTCCTGTGTGGCGTCAAATTATATAACATTGTGTAGTAATCTCTGAAGATTTCTGTCATCCTCTTAGTCTCCACTGTTAGTCTACCAGAAGGGTCTTGTAACATAGGAATGTAGTGGGCTGATTGTTTGGTTTTAAGTGCTCTCGCTAAGAGTTTCCCAGGCCTGTTTCCCTCTAGAAAAAATTTCTGTTGTAATTTTAGTGCTTGTTTCTGGGCAGCTAAATCTAGAAATTCTTGAAGTTTCTGCTTAGCCTGATCTCTTGTTGATTTTAGGGAGTCATCACATAGATTGTTCTTATATAAATTCTCTGCGCTTTGGTAAGAAGCAGTAAGGTCTGCTTGTTGTGATCTATTAATTTTATTTTGCAAAGCTTTAATTTTTATCATTTCACCCCTTATGACACACTTATGAGCCTCCCAAAGTGAGAATGGGTTTATGCTTGGGTTGCTATTGTGTTCAAAGTAGTCCACTATCGACTTCTCTACTTGTTGTAATAGTGGTAGTTCATTAAGTATAGTGTCGTCAAATCTCCATTGAAATGGTTTAAAAGGGAGTGAGGACCAGTATAACCGGCACACAACTGCTGAGTGGTCAGACCAGCTGGTCGGTGTGAGGTCAGATGAGGTCACTGAGGAGATAGTGTTATGGTCTGTAAATATGTAATCTATACGGGAGTGAGTGTTCTGTGGTGCTGAGTAATAGGTAAATTTCTTATTATTCGGGTGCTGGACTCGCCAGACATCATGGATTCCCAGTAGTGTCAGGTCTTCTCTAATGGACCTAAGTGACTTTTTCGACACTAGTGATTGTGCAGTAGAACTATCCAACATTGGGTTCAGCGGGGTGTTTAAGTCGCAGCCTACAATAAGGGACCCCTTGTAAAAGGCTAAAATGTTATTAGTTATCTTGCGAAAGAAGGGAGCTTGGTGCGTGTTAGGGGCATAAATATTGACCAATGTAATTGGTTTCCCTTGAAGTAATCCCCTCAGGGCTAGATATCTCCCCTCACTGTCCCTATCTGTTTATTGGACGTGGAACTGTAATGAGTTATGAAGTAGAATACTGACTCCTGAGATTTTTTTGGATGGGTGACTGCTGTGATAGTGTCTGGTGTATGTGGACGTGAAAAATCCTGGTTCTTGTCCTGCTATGTAGTGTGTCTCCTGTAAGAATAAGATGTCTGCTTGTCTATGTTTAATGTCAGTGAATGCTATGGGTCTTTTGTGAGGTATGTTAAACCCTCTTACATTTTGTGTCATACATACAATTGTTGTTTTGTCAGCCATTACCTGTTTAATGGGTCAATATCTGTCTGAATGCTAAATCTATACATGAGACTGTAAGAGCCATTTAAGGATGTTGTGGAAGGTGCATATACCTGGAGTTTGTTAATTATGGGTAGGTAGAGTGTAAACAAAAGTATCAATGTAAACAATGTTGAATCAAACTTAAACCGTGTAAACAATAACCAAAACAATAACATGAGTAAAAACAAAAACAATAACAAATGGTTTGACATAACATGCCACAATTCAGGGGGAAATTAGTTTGCCCCTAATAAAGAAAAATCTCATAAGTACAATTATGAACAATTACAAGGACATTGTGTCGTTTATCGACTATTAATATAGGACTGTGTCAAATCTTTGTGTACACATATTCAGTCTCTTTACTTTAGAGTCCAACAGATGAAAGTATGCTAATGTTCATAGTGAAAGGAAGGAAAAGGTAATTTAACATATAGATAAAATGGATTTATCTCACCCATTCAGGTCCTATCAGCGTCATCCTGGATTGTCCACAGGTGCAAGATCTTGGGATTTCTTCGGTCTTTTAATTTTATGCTGCTGCCATTGTGCTTTAGGAGGTCTCGCTGGTTTGAGTGTCACTTCTGATTCTTCATCTTCTCTTGATATTGTTGGTTGAGGGGGGTCTATCCCTAGTGCCACACATAATTCTGGTATATCGTCCAAAGATTTACATGACAGCTTATTGCCGCCATGGGAGATGTTAATAGAACACGGAAAGCCCCATCGGTATGGTATTCCTTTAGCTCTGAGAAGCGTTGTTAAATGTTGGTATTCTTTTGCGCCTTTGCAGAGTACGAGGGGCCAGATCTGTGAATATTTGCAGGTGGTAGTTCTGGAAATTGATATCCTTAATTCGTCTGGCAGCTTTCATGATGTCTTCTTTGGCTTGGAAATGTGTCATCTTGAGAATTACATCTCTTGGGGGTGCTTGATCTGGAGGCTTTGGTCTTAGAGCCCTGTGAGCCCTATCCATTGATAGATCTGTAGAAGAAGTGGGGCCCAGTAGAAAAGAGAAGAGGCCTTTAAGGAATTCAGGAATGGTGTTAGGCAAAGTTGTTTCTGGGATCCCTAAAACACGAAGATTTTGCCGTCGCTCTCTATTCTCTAAGTCTTCTAGTTTGTCTTGCAGTTGTGAAAGCATTGAGTCGTGTATATTAGCTGTAGTTTGCAAATTGGAGAGTTTGTGACTCATAAACTCGTTATCTTCTTCTAGGGCTTCTACCCTATTACCAATTTCTGACATATATTTTCTTAGATTGGCTAATTCCTCTTTTATACAATCTCTAACCTTGACAACTACGTTATATAGATTGTGTTTAGTTGGTATAGTTGCCAGTAAGGATTTAGTTATTTGCACAGAGTCTTCCATGTCACTGTCCTCACTGTCTGAGGGTGACATCTCAGGTCTCTGTGGTGTGGCTTGTTCAGATAGGATAGACTGTGAGGTTTCTGCAGGTCTAAAGAAGGAGCTCACTGAGTGTTTTGTTGCAGCAGGTTTTTTTGTATCTCTGCCCGGTTTAACTATCTTTTTTGGTGACATTTTCATGCAGTTTTATAACCTGATTCCTTTCCCTTAGTTTGTTATCACTTTCATTCATTAAGAATTAGACCAGGATAGAGGATCAGTTCTTATAATGATGCTTGGAGAGTAAGTTAGAAAGCTCCCTTAGCAATTGTGAGCTGTGATTGTATTAAATGAGGCAGTATGCTAGCATGACCAGTATTGTGCTCCCTTTCAGTACTTAGGCAGTTTCTATGTGCTGTATAGTGAATTTAGTCAAGCAGCCAGGCCATCTGTAGTTGCTGTAAATAAAGGATGTCAAAACCTTTCTTGTTTCCATACCATGCTTTCTTTATCAGATCCCAGTCTCTGTTGTGAAGTGTGTCTATGATGCTGCTGCCTGTTATGTCACAGTTCATATGAGACTAGCCATTGACAAATACATATCAATAGCGAATATATTCGATTAGTTTAGTTTAATGCCTGTGGTGATGGGATTATGTATACTCTTATGCAGCGTGTCACGTCTCAGGGCTATGGAGATGGCGGGTATCATAAGGTTCCGTGTCTATAGTATCTCACCTGACCCGCATTTTACAATCAGGAAATACCTGTGTGCCATAGTCTTCTCCGGAATCCTCTGCTTCACTGTGCCGATTGAGATGGAGATCCGGAGGATTCCGGTGTTACATTTCAGCCCCAGGCTCCAAAAATGGCGGCCGCGACTTAGGCCTCAAACCTTAGTGGCATCAAAGATCTAGCTGAGGCAATTTGGTCGCTACCCTTCAGGTCTCCATCCGTTCCGGAGGTGAATTTAGAGTATTGTTCCTCCAATCTGTGTGCAAATGCCCCTGTAATAGCTATCTTGGGCAATTTTGGTCGGAGCTCACATTAAAGTGCGGCCATCAGTCACGCCAGCCGGCTCCGCCCCCCTAGATTATAATTTTAATGTGGTGCAGACCCTATAAAAAATTATTCTTCAACAAACTACAAGAGGAGAACACGGACCATCAAAAATTTCTTAAGGCCCTGTATAGATAGGGAATCAAGCACTCTTTTTTTATAAAAAATAGCTCAAAAGTGTAGCTAAATTAAACAAATGGAATGAATCTCTGACCAGTACAATCACTGAGAACAAAAAATAATTTATTAATAGTACAGAAAGAAGTAAATCCTAAATGTCTAAACATAGCAATAGGCCAGTTGTGCGCTGGCCTCGGGTATATGTTAGCAACACAAAGTAAAGTATGTTGAACAAACAATATAGTACATGTGGCCAATTAAAACCCTGAAGGTGTGCACATCATAATCCATAATATTGGCAAAAATGCAATCCAAAGACACCTAGTACACTGCTACACCCAAGCTGTACACGGTACCCAAGTCAATACAAGGGATAATTACCGGACAGGTACATTTTTAGGGATCTAAGCAGTGATAGGTGCTTTGTAAAGATTTCAGGAACAACAATAATGGCAGTATAGCAACAATTACAAATAATTACATACAAGTATGAAGAATAGCTATTGCAATGGTTATTAGCAATAAGATAGATAGTGAGTTACATGCAAGTATGAAGAATAACTATTGCAATGGTTATTAGCAATAAGATAGATAGTGAGTTACATACAAGTATGAAGAATAGCTATTGCAATGGTTATTAGCAATAAGATAAATAGTGAGTTACATACAAGTATGAAGAATAACTATTGCAATGGTTATTAGCAATAAGATAGATAGTGGAACATAGTAATACATCCTCCATAATGAATTGCCTCAGTACAGCAGTTACATAGAGACACAGCAGTTTACATAGAGATGCCTGCATATATTGAGATAAAATTCTCACAAGAGTGTATTGCTGAAGAAAACAACCAAATCACACCAGGATGATTTTCCACATATAGCGGTATTGTTTTCAGCAATACACTCTTGTGAGAATTTTATCTCAATATATGCAGGCATCTCTATGTAAACTGCTGTGTCTCTATGTAACTGCTGTACTGAGGCAATTCATTATGGAGGATGTATTACTATGTTCCACTATCTATCTTATTGCTAATAACCATTGCAATAGTTATTCTTCATACTTGTAACTCACTATCTATCTTATTGCTAATAACCATTGCAATAGTTATTCTTCATACTTGTATGTAACTCACTATTTATCTTATTGCTAATAACCATTGCAATAGTTATTCTTCATACTTTTATGTAACTCACTATCTATCTTATTGCTAATAACCATTGCAATAGCTATTCTTCATACTTGTATGTACTTGTATGTAACTCACTATTTATCTTATTGCTAATAACCATTGCAATAGCTATTCTTCATACTTGCATGTAACTCACTATCTATCCTATTGCTAATAACCATTGCAATAGCTATTCTTCATACTTGTATGTAATTCTTTGTAATTGTTACTATACTGCCATTATTGTTGTTCCTGAAATCTTTACAAAGCACCTATCACTGCTTAGATCCCTAAAAATGTACCTGTCCAGTAATTATCCCTTGTATTGACTTGGGTACCGTGTACAGCTTGGGTGTAGAAGTGTACTAGGTGTCTTTGGATTGTATTTTTGCCAATATTATGATTATGATGTGCACACCTTCAGGGTTTTAATTGGCCACATGTACTATATTGTTTGTTCAACATACTTCACTTTGTGTTGCTAACATATACCCGAGGCCAGCGCACAACTGGCCTATTGCTATGTTTGGACAGTTAGGATTTACTTCTTTCTGTACTATTAATAAATTATTTTTTGTTCTCAGTGATTGTACTGGTCAGAGATTCATTACATTTGTTTAATTTAGCTACACTTTTGAGCTATTTTTTATTAAAAAAAGAGTGCTTGATTCCCTATCTATACAGGGCCTTAAGAAATTTTTGATGGTCCTTGTTCTCCTCTTGTAGTTTGTTGAAGAATATATATATATATATTTTATTATATGATATGAAAAAGTGTCCTAAAAAATATGTATAGGGCACCTAGGTGATTAGTAATGTGTACAAGTGAAAAAAAAACAAAAAATAATAAAAAAATAAAAATAGTGGATAAATAATGTTACTGGGTATACAAGAACATAGTAGAGGAGCATTTGAAGAAATAAAGATACGTTTTAACTTACTCCAACGTACATTAAAAAAATCTTGAGATATAACAGGGCAGGTTTAGCAAGTGTTACCCTTCACCCTTGAAACTAGCTGACGCGTTTCGGCATAGTCCCTAGTCTTACCTATTCCTAGTTACTTATGCTCACTCCCTTTATAGTGGCTAATTCATTCTGATTGGTTAAAAACAGAGGTAAACTCGAAAGGTGAAGGGGTGGAGAAAAGAGGCTTGTACACCTGTATATTCTAACTTCCATTAATAATTAGTAAGATTAAAGATATCATTATGGCTGCAAGTATAAGGCAAACATATTCAAGCCTAATTCTCCTATTCACTCGTGTCATTGCTAAAATGAATATATCTGGTCCTTACAATTGTCATCATATCTATCACTACAGACTCAGTTCATGAAATTTGGATAGCAAAAAAGACATATATATATATATATATATATATAAACTGGAACATTGTTCAAAAATTGTGCTAATTTCAAACCCCAATGTATGAGATGTAGTTTCTCGATTTTAACAACTATGTAATCACATTATATACAATCATATCACTGTGGCATATTTGATACATCTAAAACCATAGTTTAGACAATAAATCTTCTAGACAACCTCTGTATTAGTCATAAACATATTACTCTTTACCCAATGCTACATATTCCTTTTAGGATCTTTACTTATATTCTAACATACTGTTGAACTACTACTAACTGTTCATGAGGAAATGCACATGAAGAGCGTATCACGTGTCGGTACAGGTGGGGATGGGGGGGATGAGTTTACACTGAACTCCTTTGGAGGCTATAACTGCCAGTGGTTTATGAGATCAAATTAACCCCCTTTGGATACCTAGTATCCAATTTAAATATCCAAAATGTCTCCCTCTTTGATAATAGGGTTTCCCTATTTCCTATTCTATCATTCCAACTAATATGTTCTATTATGGTCCAACATAGACTATTAGATGATTGCTGGTGTAAATCCTTGAAGTGCTGTATGAGTGATGTGGTCAGTATCCTGTCTTTAATATTGTTTAGGTGTTCTCTAATACGTACTCTGGTCTCTCGTGTAGTTAGATCTATGTACTGAATTTTACATTGAGAGCATGATAGCAGATAAACTGTATACTTCATTCTACAGGTGTCTTTTGTCATGTTTGAACTCTTCTCCAGTACTATCACTTCTAAAACAATCCCCCTCAGTCAGATGTTCACAAGCCTTACAGGTATTATTGCTACACTTAAAGACCCCTTTTCGTGTAAGCCAGGTTAGTCTTTGTTCCTTCTGTTTCTTTAGTTGTGTTGGTGCTAGTCTATTTCCCAAAGTTAAAGGGACACTGAACCCAAATTTTTTCTTTCGTGATTCAGATAGAGCATGAAAGTTTAAGCAACTTCCTAATTTACTCCTATTATCAAATTGTCTTCATTCTCTTGGTATCTTTATTTGAAATGCAAGAATGTAAGTTTAGATGCCCGCCCACTTTTGGTGAACAACCTGGGTTGTCCTTGCTGATTGGGGGATAAATTCATCCACCAATAAAAAAAAGTGCTGTCCAGAGGTCTGAACCAAAAAAAAAAAAAAAAAAAAGCTTAGATGCCTTCTTTTTAAAATAAAGATAGCAAGAGAACGCAGAAAAAATGATAATAGAAGTAAATTAGAAAGTTGCTTAAAATTGCATGCTCAATCTGAATCACGAAAGAAAAAAATTTGGGTTCAGTGTCCCTTCCTTTCTGTACCCAAAACTACAACCTTTTTTCAGTTTCAACCAACCCATCATCTGCTGCCAATAGGGAAATATGGGTTTTTATGATACTACAGATTTGTTTGTATTGGGCAATATATTGTGTAACAAACTTCACACCTTCTTGATTTGTAACTTTCCTTTGTTTTGCTGCCAAAAGTCTTGTCTATCTAGGCCTGCTACCGCTTTTCTTGCCCTATTTAGTACTCTATTCGGGTATGCCCTCTCTCAGTTGTCCACTGAGATATAATATCATATTAATTAAAATTCTGAAAGTTAACAGAAACGTATTGGAGGCCAAAATCAGAATCAGCTGGAAGTTATACTGAATAGAATACTATGATGGATAACGTGTAAAACTGGGAGTCCACAAAAAGAAAATATTATATATATATATATATATATATATATATATACACACAGGTATACCTCACTTTACAGCGCTTTGTGGAGCTGAAGTTCAACTTCCAAGAATTTTGAAACAGTGCTGTAATCTTTGTAAAATTGCGAGAAAAGTGACTGGCACCATTTTGCTATGCACAATTCACCCTTTTTACAGCATTACAGTGCAATCTGTGTCTCAGTGTTATAGTCTGGCAAGTTTTATTACAGTAATTGTCACTATTTTACAGGTACAGTTTCTATTGAATACTGTGCTGTGTGAGTGTTAAACTAAACATAGCAATATTGCACCCCTAATATATGTTAGTTCAAACATGTTTTCAAGTTTTTAAACACACTGGCAAGTGAAAAAGAAAGCTAAAACTGTCTTGTTTCACTTTAAGGCGGTTTTCACTTTACAGCGGGGCTCCGGTCCCTTACCCGCTGTATGAGCGGGGTATACCTGTATATATATATATATATATATATATATATATATATATATATATATTTTAATATATTATATGAAAAAAGTGTCCTAAAAAAATATGAATTTTAATTTATATGATTTTAATAAATATGTTGAATATGCTTTAAATAGGCTTTGACATTTTATACATTGTATACACTTGTCAGGTATATTAGTGCATTCGTTTTTAGCCATGTTGGCTGTCTTTTTCCTGTTGGCATACACTAGACAGTTTGGCGCTCCTATAACTTTAGCTTCCAGTATCTTTTACCTAAGATCCGGTTAGGGGATCTTTTATAGTGTAGCATGTATGCAGTAACTAGGCACAGTCTTCTACAATATCTATTGTACTATTCCTTTGGGTTCACCACATGCTGCTATTGGGGGGGGGGGATAGCTATCCTGGACCGAGTTGGGATCGATGTTGCCATTATGGCGAGATTCACTGGAGAGGAAGAAGGAGTTGTTCAAGGTGGAGAGGAGATGGAGCCAGAGGAGGAGATGAAAATGGGGCTTCAGGTGGCAGTGGTGGAGGTAATTTCAGGGGAAAACCGGCTGGTTTTCATCCTTTGGATACACTGCATATTCAGATTGCAGAAGCTTACCAGCTGGAGAAAAATGGGGATTTTCTGCAGAAAAACTTGGTAAGTGAACTTTTTGGATTTGATTACACTAACTTTATGTGTTTCCAAGAACTTCAACGAAGGTTTATTTTACTTTTCTCTAAGAACTGAAACTCTTGCAAATACAGTCTTGGAGAAAGCTAGGCTTTATAAAGACCACAAGCTAAAGCTTGGGGTTAAAATTACCCCATTGTTTGGAAAAGTAGAAAATATGTTGGTGGTTCATATGTACAACCCACATTTTCAGGAGATTGTTAATTTCCTAAAGGGTTTTTGTACGAAGCTGGAGGTGAAGGGTCAGGTACTGAATAAATTCAATGTTTGGACTAGGAAAAGGAGAATTTTGGTTTCCTTTCAGCCGGATGATGAGTATGGAGGTTTTCGTAGACCCCATCGTATCTTTTCAATTGGCAATAACAGAGGTTTCCTTGTCTTTAACCAGATGCCTCTGTTTTGCTGGAAATCTATGATTTATGGCTTTCTGTGCTGAACAGCAAGTGTGTCGTTTTTTTAAAAAGGCAGGTCATGCCAGTAAAGAGAGTTTCAATAAAAGATGTGACAATTGTAAGGAGGTAGGGCATGAATATCGCTTTTGTCATACTAGGAGGAGATGGGGAACTAAGGCAGCTGTTGCGGCTTCCCATGGTATTCCACAAAAAGAAATGGCAGGGTAGCAACGGTCTCAGAAAAAGGGACCCCCTGCATCCTTTATCTTGGATGATGAGACACGTCAGGATCTACTTAGGGCTGGGTTTTCAAAAAATCCAAAGGCCATTTCTGATGTGGGTGCTTGGAGTAGTAATATAGTAGATAAGGTTGAAAAAAGACTGAAGTCCATCGAGTTCAACCTATACAAATCTAAAATACTTACAAAAAGCTCCAGTTAAGCTTAAATAACCCCACTAAAAGGTGACTCATTTAATACTAGCAATCATATCCATGAATTTTGTTTATATACAGAAATGTATCCAGACTATTTTTAAATGTATCTAGGGTATTGGCATTCATTACCTCCTTTGGTAATAAGTTCCACAATTTTATTGCTCTTACAGTGAAAAAAAGTTTCCATTGCAGGAGATTAAATCTCCTTTCCTCCAACCTTAAATTGTGACCTCTTGTCAGAAGCAATTTTCTAGGAATAAACAGAGCTTCTGCCATCTCTGAATATGGGCCTTGAAAGAATCAAAATGTTGGTGGTACTTGTACTATGACCTCTACTTCAAAGAAGTCTGGAGGAGGCAATTCTTCACAGGCTAGTGTAATTTCTCCCACAAAAAAAGTCTGTTGGGAAGAGGAAGCTTGAATCCTCTCAAAAAAAGTTAGCAAGCTGAGTCGGAAGAAGTCACTGAAAGTGATGGGAAAGAAGGCACAAGGGTGTGTTGTGAAAATTATGGAAGGACTGGAGGATCGGGAGGATCAGGAGGATTCTTCAGATGCTCCTTTTGAAGATGTTGTTCCTTCTGAAGCATTGTCACCAGCGCATTCTCCTGCAGCTTCTGATTTGAATATGTTTCACACTTAAAATCAATATGAAGTTCTGTTTTCCGAAGATCTACGTCATTCTGATCCCTCATTGGGAATTGCTTCATCTTGTAACCTTCAATTGGGTGAAGGCAGTATGGAATTTCCAGGAGGCTCCTCTGACATTATTGCCGATTTCTCTGATATCAGCAATGCAGGACTCAGAATTGATGAGAATTCCCCTAGGGGTTTGTTGTCTCTGATGCCTGTGATTGTGTCATGTATCTATGCCTTTAAGAAGAACACCTTCCTTAACCACCACCTGCTATTTAAGAATGTCATATCCTGCTAGTCAGTGCTTAGTTATTGTGTTTCATAGTTATACCTGTAGCTGTTCACTTTAGCTCTCATAGCCATTTCTCATTCTCTTATTTTAGTAAGAGTATGAACCTTACCTACCTTTTTATAAAGGTTTAATTTCATTAGACATTCACTCCTTGCATTGTGGAACAAACTTTGCTATTGTTATATCATGGATCGTAAACTTGTAGCACAGGATTTTCAAATTGTTTGCTGCACCGTTCTTCGCTACAATCTGATGTCAGTCAGCCTCGCTCTGGAGTGAATCATTTCACACTGCCGCAGCTCCTCACTCTGCTTTGCAAGACGCTACATAGATCCACACGAAAGTATACACTTGATAAAGAGATGCATAGTACCTGATGAACTTGTAACTATTATGTACTTACCTTACTACATGAGGAATAGCAACATAAGATATCTTGTAACATATGACCTTTGTTATTCAACATAACTTTACATCTATGAACTGTTATGTAATCTAAGTGAACTGTCGCTTTAAATGAATGTTTCTATTACATGACCTGCAATCAAGTCAGTGTTTCTAAATCCATTTTCTACTAAATACTTTTATAACACTTATACAAATAGAAGTTGGAAGGCTTGTGAGAAATCTTAGATTAAAGTTAAAGTATCTAAAATCTATTGCAACCCTGCAATATGCTCACATACTAACTAATCCCTATTCAGGTGGGGTCATTCTCTTAATTAAAACTAAATTGCTTTTCTCATTACCAGTTCACTCACTAACCACAGTAAACAGAATGAAATTGTAGAGCTACAAACTAACTAAACTAACAAATGTTGTTAAAGCATTACAGATTGAGAGTTTTAGTCCTGCACCCATTGAGACTACATCTAAGGGTCAGCGCAGCATTCATATGAAGTTAAAATGAGACCATTTGTCTGCATTTTTTAGATGCTTTGTGTAGCGTTGTTTAATTTGCAGAGTTTTACGAGCTCTATTAAAATACACACTCTGTGTGATTTTTTTGAAAAATAGAGGTAATGATATAATTTTCTTGCAAGAATTTGGTTTTGACAGAGGTTTCAATGTTAATATTTTAAAGAAGAGTTGGTATAAGGGTCCGTCTATCTGGTCGGGTGGAAATGAAAATAAAAATGTTGGGGTAGGAATTCTTTTTAATAATTTTGATTTTAGGGTTTGTAATTTTGAGGAGGTTATTCCAGGTAGACTTTTAGTTTGTAATATTAGTTTTCGTAATTTTAGTTTTAAATGTATTAATGTATATGCCCCTACCGTTAAAAAAGAGATGGTAGAGTTTTTTAAGGTTTTAAAGTTGTTTTTAGCTGGTAGTGAGCCTATGATTTTGGGGGGTGATTTTAACTGTGTGTTGCCTGGAGAGAAGAGGGAGAGTACGGGTGTGAGGACTGGTTTAGATGGAGGGATGATTGAGGATTTCCGTTTGCAGGATGTGTGGAAAGTGAGTAGAAGTGTGGGAGATGGTTTAACTTGGGGTAGCACTACTGTTAAATCTAGGATTGGCTTTATTTTTTTATCTAGGGCTTTTAAAGTGGTTTCATGTCAGTTATGTGAAAATGTTTTATCAAACCATAAGCTGCTTGAATGTAAATGTGAAATGCCGATGGAGAATAAATGTACTGCTTCTTATTGGAAATTAAATACCTCTCTTTTTCACCTCTGATGAAACTGTGTGTAGTAATTATTGCCTTAAAAGAAGAAATTAAGAAAGTTTTAGATGATTGTGACAAGACCAATCTTGCCACATTGCATTGGAGGAGCCTGGTTGCCCGCCTGCTGCCTTTAGACTATGGCCCCATGTTGAAACGCTTGATTTTCCCCTGCAGGGAAACGAAGGCCGGGTCGTTCGGTGCTAGCCCTATTTGAACAGTGATAACCCAGATAGCTATGCCATGGAGCCCATTTGTATAACGAAAAACTATGTGAAGACTTTGGCTCCATGGCAATTGAACTGTATGTGTGTGATCTGAGTGCTATTCAGTAATAAGGTGCGCTCAGATCTAGGCTATCTGGGGATATGTTGAATGTGCCTGTTTTATGCAATAGCTGCAGAGTTATATATTTTTATGTATATTATTGTCTTTTGCTACCATGTGTTCAATGGAGTTTTACCTCTGTCCTTGGAGATAATTTGATTACTTCCCAATTATCTCGTCGATAGAAGACTCTGTGGAACTGGTTTTGGGCAGAAAAGCCATGCTTCATTTGGTAACAAATGACTTCGACCTAACTTTTAAACCCCTGAACCTATTCAAGTGAATTTTGGATATGTTTGTCCCCAAGTTATACTGGTTAACATTATATATATATTTTATGTATGTGTGATGTATACTTTTAAAGTTATGAATAATGTGGAAAAACTGTATTTCTCTGCCTGTGATAATTACATTAACCCATTGTGTAAGGTAATGGTATCACAGGCAGATCGGAGGATTTTGTGTGGGAGTGTCTGAGTGTATTGTATGTGTTTATTGGTTGTTTTACAAAACCCTGTGGGTGGTACTAATGTGTAAGAATGTGTATATGAGAACAATAAACCCACAGCTCTGGCTGTTCACTGCTTGACCCTCAACACTGAGCTTTGTCTCGTTTTTTTGGGGGATTTACTGTATGCTGTTGTTAGAGACTGATTGCAAGGAGTGTAAGCGGGTGCTTTTCCTGTTCGTCTGCTAGCAGCTATTCGTGAGGTTCTAGTTCGGGAGTTTTGAGTTCGGCAGTAGTTGTACCTGTGTCTCTGGAAGGGAAGATCTACTAAACGGTGGTTTAACTCTTTTATGCCTGGGGGTGCCGTAACAATGATAAAGGAAAACAAATTATTTTTAACTCCAAGGTACAGATTTTAGAGGAGGATGAAAAATGTTCTCGCTTCTTTTTTAAAAAGGTTATTGCAAACAAAAGTTTTATTGATGTTTTCGATGGTGAGAGTGGAACTGATAAAATTAAAAATGTTGTTTATGATTTTTATAATTTATTTTCTTTTAAAAATATTGATCGCTCCTTGGAGGAATATTTTTTTTAAAATTTTTAGATTCTTCTTTTAATGCAGATGATCAGTCTTTTTTATCTAGAGGTTTTAATAGTCCTGAGGTTTTAGATGTTATTAAAAGTTTTTTAATGGTAAAACTCAAGGGAATGATGGTCTGCCAATTGATTTTTATAAGACATTTTGGGATGTTTTAAAAGTTGATTGTATGTTATTAATTCAAAAGTGTGTGGATTTTAATGTTTTACCAAATTCTTGGACACTTTAATTAATAAGAAAGGGGATAAAGAAGATCTTAAAAATTGGTTCCCTATTACGCTTTTAAATTGTGATTATAACATTTTTACCAAACTTTTAGCATCTCGTTTAAAGACCATCATTTCTAAAGTTATAGCCCCCTGCCAGGCCTGTGCGGTGCCTGGGAGGAGTATAACGGAGATTTTAACTGTTATTAGAGAATCTATTTTTTATTCATTAGATAGGGACCAGAGCTTAGCTCTTTTTAGTATTGACTTTGAAAAAGCCTTTGACAGAATTTCTCATGATTTTTTATTTGATGTTTTAGCTAGAATGGGAGTTCCTGATAGAATGTGTAGACAGATTAGAAGTGTGTATGATGGATGTGTGAGTATGGTGTCTGTGAATGGTTTCCTGACTGATGGTATAAATTTGTTGTCTGGTGTAAGGCAGGGATGCCCTCTGTCACCTATACTTTTTATTTGTTGTATGGAGCCCCTGCTTTGTGCTATAAGAAAAGAGAAAATGATTTGTGGTGTGTTTGTTCTGGGTGGAAGAGGCCTACAGGCTAAGGTTGTATCCTATATGGATGACGTTACGGTGTTGTGTACGGATACGGTTGCAATTACAAGGGTTATAAGGTTGGTTCGGTGGTTCTGTATGGCGTCTGGGTGTAAGGTTAATATGGAGAAGTCTGAGTGTATGTTGTATGGAAGGTGGGATAGTTTGTTGGGAGTGGATGTTAAGCTTGTTAGAGATAAAATTCAAATTTTAGGGATTTATTTTACTCATAATATGAAATATGATTTGAGTTGGGAACTTGTTTTAGAAAATACAGTTTTGGGCTTTTAGGAGATTATCTTTAGAAGGGAAGATTTTAGTTATAAAACACATTATTTTACCCATTCTTTTATATACAGTAATGGTTTTATTTCCCCCGGTTTTATGGCTGAGGAGGGTTATTAGGGAGTGTTTTGTTTTTATCTGGGGAGCTAAGATGGAGAGATATAAGAGATCAGATTTACAGAAACTACAAATAAATGGGGGTAAAAGTGCTCCTGATTTTAATATGTTTTTAAGTTTTAAATACCTTGCTTTTAATATAAAAATGGCTCTTCGCTCCGATGATTATATAGCTTGCCTTTTTATAAAATATGCTGCGGGTTTTCTTTTTAAAAAATATAATTAGATTCCGTTTTTTATTAACCAGACCTTATGCTTTTAACCTACCTAAACATTTTATTATTTTAGAGAAAAAGAGTTTTAAAATTACAGGGTTTTACTATTGATGTTTTACAAGATCATAGGAGGATTTTACATGTTTTTAAATCTGGTGAAATAGTGACTCCTGTTTTAAATTTTTCTGGTAATGTCTATAGACAAATTTGGTTGAACATTTACCATAAGAGGCTGAGTAATGGCCAGAAGGCCTGGGGGATAGTTTCTGGCTCACTCCCCACTAAAGAGTTCCAACATAGGAGGGGCTTGGTAGCCAGAGCCAAGTGCCCGAGGCCTGATTGTGTGGTCAGTGAAAGAAAGTGAGCCCTCTTTTAAAATCGGTAGAGGGTCTAAATGTTTTAAATCATAAAGTTATTTTATATGGGCGAAGTTTATGCATAGATGAGGAAAAGTTTTAATATTTATGGTTAATTTTAAACTGTTTTAAATAATCTTTATGGTTTGCAAGGAATTTACTTTTACTTAAACATGAAACTCTTCTTTGAATTGTATAAAATATGGTTTAAGCCTCATTCACATTTATTTGTTGCCAGATTCTAAAGTTTTTGGAGAAAAAATTGCAAAAGAAAAATGGGGATTCTATGTTTGGAACAAAATTTCTCTTCACTAATTTCACTACATTTCTTTTTCGCTCTTAGGGTCTTGAGGGAGAGCTTTGAGGGATGGTTTGAGGGACAGTTAGTGGGTTGGGTGAAGAGAGGGAAAGAGTGAAGGGACAGTGGTGAGGGATATGTTTGAGGGACAGTTTTGTTTCTTTATAAACACATTTCTACATGTGGGCTAATATTATTAATATTATATTTATTATTACTTTTTATATTCATAAGGTTTTAAATATTTCCACGATGGGGGGCGGAGCCAACTGCCGGAGCAGCAAGACGCACTTATGGAGAGCTTGGCTCTGACATAGCTTTTTAATGTATATAATACTACCTATGTCCTTAATATATATTTAAGCATACGCTTCTAGATGGATCAATATCTCATGAGACATTTGGAGGGTTTCATGCCCTAGCTGGACCTCATAAGTGCATCTTTTGACTGAACTAGAGAACACCAGTGGGTGCATGGCAGGCCATGTGCGTGGATGGAGCGGAACTCTAATAACATCTCTGAGAACCTAGACCTTATGGGAGACAGCCTGCATTGAGCTGCATATCTTTCTTTTTACTCACTACCCGATCCTTGCTGAGTACTCTTATAATGGAGTATGCGGTTTATATCATCGGGGAGATTAGCGACCTCCTAGATGACTACCAAGCTGTATTCACCCATACATTGAAGATGGCGCTACAATCCACTGCAACTAGCACTTCGGTGCAGGCTTCCTTCATTGGCAGTGCTTCTGAGCCAGGATGCTTAACCACAGATCTGAACGAGAACCAGAACACACCAGACTTGGCTGATAAACCGACTAAGGCAGAGATTGAAGAGCTGATCACTCCTAGTGCTGCTGAAACCATTATTGCCATGCTAGCATCTTACAACAAAACCTCTGCTGAGACCCAGCCAGCCTATACAACAGCCGTTCAAACGGCAAAATGGAACAAACTCAAGAAAGCCAGCCTTACACAGGTCTCTCACTTGCAGGAAGAAATATGACCACAAGCAATACATCTGACCTTGATTGTGCAACAGCCAAAGTCCCCTCACTGTTCAGACCCACGATCATGTATTTGGGACACCGGTGCTTCCCCTCAGGTACCTTGGATGCACTGTATACTACCAGTGATCGGAATAGGGTAATGAAACTAAACATTGCACAGAAAGACTCTGACAAGAGCATTGCCACTTAAGCCCTTTATATTTCTGTGTGTCCAGGTTCACGGACTATGAGACTCTCTCTTTTTTTCCATCTTGGGCTGACAGTTTATTACTCACTCTAAAGGAACGTTTTCCTACACTATCCGTTACTGTACGTTGGCAAAATGAGACATTGGCTTAAGTCCTCTTGGGTAAAGGTCTCCTTTGATACTCGAGTGGCAATCTTGATGGGTATATGTTGTCTGCAGTTATATAGTTACAGTTGTCTTACACTTTGTTATATGTCTTTTAATGGTGGTTACCTGGGATAGACATGTTGTCAATCTACCTTGTTTAGCTTCATAGTCCTCAATCATCTGGGCCATTTACATAAAAATACATTGCATTATGAAATTTAGACTTAGGGCTAGATTTATCAAAGCCATTCTCCTATAATTACGGCCAAAAAACTGAATATGAAAAGATCCTCATATTTATTATTGCCGCTGCACCTAAAATTGCGCTAATCTGAACGAAACTTGTTCGCACCTCGCCTACATTTGCCTAGGCGCACGGGCGCGCTCCCGACAGCGCTAATACACATAGGACCAAGGCGTAATTGTACGTGCAGAGACTGAAATACGAGTTGTTTGGTATTCATCATCACTTCTTGCCAATAGTGAAGTGTAGTCTCGCAGATATATACATAGGCGAATCTCAGTAGAGCCCACTGTTTCACCTATCTGAAAATGGAATACTTTCTTATGTTAGCGCATTTGTCCGTTGCTCGCAGCTTGGAAGAGACTGATGATTGTGACAGAGATATGCCCTTACAAAGGCGCACACGGGCGCCAAGACTTTTCCTGACCCATTGTGGTCTGCATGCTTTAACTGATTCTGAAATTAAAAAACGGTTCAGGCTCAACAGGTCAACTATTTTAGATTTATATGGACTAATAAAACATGACCTAGAGCCGAGCACAAGAAGGACAAGATCAATCCCTGGAATAGTGAAATTATTGGCTGTGCTACATTTCTTAGCTACAGGATCTTTTCAATCAGTGTCCAGTCCAATTGTAGGAATGAGTCAGCCCTCATTTTCCAGGCATATGGGTGTTGTGTTAAATGCAATTTTAAAACATCTAAACAAATATATATGTGTTCCAAAGAATTCCGAACAGTGGCACAGGATAAAAATTGGATTTTATAATGTTGCAGGGATTCCCAATGTTCTAGGTGCTATAGACTGCACTCACATTGCATTGGTACCACCTTCATCAGTTGAGGAGCAGTATAGAAATCGGAAAAGTTTTCACTCCTTCAATGTACAAGCAGTGTGTGATGCCAAGCTTCAGATTTGGGAAGTAAGGTCCGGCTTTCCTGGGTCATGCCATGACTACCACATACTGAAGCAATCGCAATTATATACATTTTTGGAACGTGGTGAGATGCCACACGGTTGGCTATTAGGTAGGTGCAACACAAAAATATATATATATATATATATATATATATATATATCTTTCCTTCTCTCTCTTTCTCCATCTCTCTCTCTCTCTCCCTCTTTCTCTCTCTCTCTCACACACATCTGTACGTATATATGTCCTTTTCGACAAATGTGTTTATATTTATATTTTCCTTTTTATTTATAGCGGATAGCGGCTACCCTTGTCGGCCATGGCTTTTAACACCTGTTCCCAATCCGAAATCTGATTCGGAAATGCATTTTAATGAAGCACATAGAAGTACACGGAGTGTAGTTGAGAGGACATTTGGAGTCCTGAAAATGCGTTTTCCTGCATTGGACCGCACAGGTGGTGTTCTATTGTATTCTCCTGAGAAAGTAAATGACATAATACTTGTGTGCTGTATGCTCCACAACATGGCAGTCCGTTGTGGGGATGCGGATAACTTAGAAATGTTTGATCTCCCACAAGATGATTATTCACCTCCTGAAGTAATATCAGAACATTCTACTAAAAATGGAGTTTCTAACCGGAATGAGCTAATAGAGAGATACTTCACCTGTAAGTATTTGTGTATTTACTGTGTTATTGCAAAAGAATGAAACATTATGATGAATACACAATGCAAACCCCAGTCCACCTCCGCTTCATCGATCTAGTCCTCTACCCCCTTGTTTCGTTATAGCATATGGTTAATGTTATATTCTCATATGTACCATTCAATTTGATATGTTACATCCTTTGATTGTAGTAACTTTTTTTTTTTTTTTTACTCAACAGGAAAGGTGACACCGCCGCAGTAATCATCAACTGCAATAATGTGTTTGTTTGTTTTATGAGAATTTGATTCTTTGGAAATAAAATCTTACATTTCTTCATTCAAACTGACTTTGTTTTCTGTAATTAGTTAAATTTATATATTTATATGGGTGTGTCTGTGACTACGGTTGTTTTTATGTTGTTCATATTGCTATAATCTTTTCCATGTTCACGCTAATATTGATACATTCAAATTACTCATTTCAACATGCACTAGCATTAGAAAACATATGCTGCACGTCATTGAAGTTTACAATAATAATAAATAGATCATTGCAACAACCCAAGGTTACATTCATTAACACGTTTTTTTATTTAAACAGCAGTGTCAGGTGAATCACACTTGTTATATGTTAGTCTTTCCATTTGCTTTACAAGGTTACATTCATTAACACGTTTTTTTATTTAAACAGCAGTGTCAGGTGAATCACACTTGTTATATGTTAGTCTTTCCATTTGCTTTACAAGGTTACACAATAATTCATTTTGCTTCATCATCATCTCATTTCTTTCACGCATTACATGATTTTGGTCACGCAATACATCATTTCGGCACCTCCAAACATCATTTTGGTCCCTTATTAGATCTTTTATTCCGCTAAGGATATTACTTCTTTCATCTTCTAATAACCGTTTCCTTTCAAGATATTGTTTATTTTCTAGTCTGTAGGTTGAAGCCATTTCATTAAGGTTTTCTATTTCTGTTCTTCTGATATTGTGATTAAAATATCTTTCTAATACATGTTCTGTGTCCATGTTCACTGTTGCTTGTGGTGCAGAAATAGATGGCCCTATTTGTGTTTCATCTTCCTCAGTAATAGTGTCGTCCACTATTGCTTCTAGATGAATCTCACAAATATCCTCTGGATTATCTATAAACCACATTGAGTACATTGAAATGAAATGTAATTCAAAAATACACATCAATATTATAACTTGTATAAAAGATTATATTGTAATTACCTTCAAACAATGGTAGTGATGTTTCATGGATACTTGACAACAAAGCACAGACCTCTATAAAATAATTGATTGTTAGAACTAAATTTATATATATATATACACCCTAATATATATAAATATATAGCTTTAGAAAATAAAAAGACAGACAATGACGGATGAAAGCTAATTTTAACAAATAGCTACTTCAGAGTTACTACTATCATTGCACAGATAAACAATTTTTGTAGACTTACCAATGTTATCGTTTTGTGTCCTCAAAGTGCTGCTTGATGGTTCTTCAACACATCCAGATTTCCGACATTCTTCATCTGCACATTCTCCCTTGTGACTCTCAATTGTTAATTCCTCATTGCTAGAAGCTTAACAAATTTATTATTAAATGGATTGCTTACCATATTAGTATCTATTAATACCAGTGTGTCCCATGCTTAAATAGTTAACCAAATAATACTAATAAACAATTGTCTAATACCTTTGAAAAGCATAGTATCTGAAGGCACATCAATACCGACAATCATGGCATTACCCATCCTTGCATACATTTGACTTCGTAGTTTGTTAAATCTGCATGGAATCCAATCCCTCCACCGTTTTTTTGGGCTGATTGTTTCTCTTTACTAATCTTATTTTTAATTTTACGTCTAATGTCAGCAATTCTTTTTTTGCATGCCTTTGTATCTTTTGGAAATTCGCCTTCCGAAGAAACAGCATTGCTAATATTTGACCAAATATTTTGTTTTCTTTGCGCAGGTACAGTTCTTGAATGATATCCAATAATCTTGTCATAATCCTGCATTACTAAATCAACTAGTATTTCATTCTGAGTTTGAGTAAATTGCACAGATCTTCCCGATTTTTTAACATTGTTTGTAGAATCCATATTTGCCTCTGCTAACAGGCTATTTATATGGCTAAAGCAAGGTCTCTGTTCTGACTCCTGGTCTTTATATTTGTGAATAGTGATAACAATGGGAGTATTTATTTGTAGTTCACACCTGTTGTCTCTATGGGTTTTCAGTTGGACTAGACACAAAATTTATCTCAACATTTGTATGTACTTTAATACCAATATTATAAATAACTATATATATATATATATAACTATATATATATATATATATATATATATATATATAACTATATATATATATATATATATATATATAACTATATATATATATATATAACTATATATATATATATATAACTATATATATATATATATATATATATATATATATATATATATAAAAACATCCATAATGTTTTCAATAAAATATGTAGAGCTTCGTTTTAGTACTACAACAATATTTATTTGTTCACTGGATGTGAAAAAGCGCAAATTAAAGTAATCGGAATAGTTACATACACAACCATAATATAGCGCTATGAACATAAAAAATATGCGCATATCTGTTGTCGTCTGGGTTTGCCACTGATCTCTGGGTGTTGCCTTGGAGCCGCGCTGTTCTCCTTCTTCCCCTGCTGAATCAAGTTTGTGCGTGAGCTCAGCCATATCTCCGGAGGACTTAACTGTGAGTGCTTTATACATTACTTATGGTTCAGCATTTCTGTCAATACCCCTGCATTTGTTGGTTCTTATATGTATTCAGAGAATCTTATAAAAAAGTTTGGCATTATTTCCTGTTCAGTTTACACTTGTAACGGGGTTTTGACATCCGGCTGCTTGTTTTGCAGTAAATTTCAAAAAGTAATTAAAGAAAACGACATGTCTCCATGTACCTGCAATTGAATGCTTTAGAGACGCTGTTTCTGCATATGGTCTTAAAGGGACATTCACTGTGTGATTTATGAAGTCTGATTACTATGGAATTTAAGGATAAGTGACTGAACTTTGAGCAGTTTATCTATAGCAGTTTTTGTGCAACACTTTACCTATGTGTGTACCTAATACTACTACAGTGTTTAATTTATGCACTCTTTTCAAAGGACCAAACCCTAAGTATTTACAGCTGGATATTTTGAGAATCTTGGTATTTTGTCACTTTTTTCTAAAATTATATATACACACACCAACATGGAGGAGGGGGCAATTAGTTTAAACAAATCAATTTTTAATCTTGATAACAGAAAGGATTACTTTGAAAAAATATTTTCTACAAGCAATGATAATGTCAATAGGGATTTGAAAAGCATTTTTAATCAACTAGAAAGACTGTTGTTAGTTGATTTACTCCTTATGTGGGACGCTGTTGCTTTTGAGCATTACATTAGCTCTAAAAGAATTCCTAGGGGACTTCGAATCAGAAAATTCCCCTCATATGAATTTGATGATGATGAGCTGACCACAGAATGGAAGGAAGCTTTAACTACCTGTTCTTTATCTTTATTGGACATATTGGTTAGAAGCAAAAAAAAAAACAAACGTGAGGCCTTAAGGGGACGGATTCAGTCTATAAAAACAGATTTGAAGAAACATAAAACAGATGAGAAATACTCTGAATATAAGAGTTCCATGAAGGCCAAAATTAAAAAAGCGGATGATTTAGCTGCCTTAAAACGGAGAAAATTTAATAGGGACCAAGAGGACTATATTAACAATAAGGTGTATGACTGGTCAAGGTTTGCGACAAGACAGAGGAGATTTACTCCAAGAGGAAATACCAAAATCAATAAAAACAGTGATAAAGTAGAAGAAGAAACAACAAATGACGGTAGTTATACCAAAGATACAAACAAAGATAAGAAGAATAATAAGCAAAAAAAGAAAGAACATTGGTCTAACACGTCTACGCCGTAAACGGAGCCAAAGTCAATACTTAAGCACAAGGCTACTAGTAAAAAAGTTAATTTCTCCTCCACTGAACCAGAAACCTCAAAGCTAAATACAGATACCACAGATGATAGCGAATTAGAAGATTCTTCTTCCTCTCTTTCCCCCCAACCCTCTTTGTCGTTACAGGTATTGCAGGAGACAAGTTCCAGGGAGAAGGAGCCTGATGTATGCCCAAAAACTAAGAGCAAGGGGCTCCCTTTAGGGAAAGAAAAAAGACAAGACTTGCAGGAACAAGAAGAAGGCAGAAGATCTTCCAAAAGAAGACAAAAGAAGGACTAAAACTTGCTGTCCTCAATTATCTGATTTTCCTTTAAATGATGATCATGTCAACATTTTATCTAAGGGATTGGGGTTTGCACCCACACACTCATTTTTGTTTTTTTTCCACTTTATTGGATATTAATAAATTTGTTCGAAAATTAGCCCTCAAAAGGTTCTTTCATGAATCAGAAGGCAATTTTTCTAATTTTGCACAGATCAGTGTTGAGGTAGAAATTGAAAACACATGTTCTGTTCCCTATTTTGGTTTTGATGATATTGTTACTTTGGAGGTTTTGAAAGATTTGGATCAGGGTGATGGGCGTCTAAATGATGCTAATATTCAGAAACCTAAAAAAAACATCATCAGATTTTTATCCAATTCAATCCAGGGGTGCACATATACAAGAGATACTGAAATTGGGTGCTGATGTTAAAGTGTCTGGTGACAAGAAAAAGTTTAATAATCTTTCAGCTAAAGAGAGAAATGCTTTATAACAGTTGAGTGAGAACCACGACATTGTCATCAGGTCCTCGGACAAGGGTGGCAATGTCGTGGTTCTAAACAAAGTTGATTACATCAACGAAGCTGAGAGACAGTTAAGTGATGGTGTCACATACAGACGCTTATCTAATAACCCCACTAACACCTTTAAATTAAAACTTGGAAAGTTGCTAGATGAAGCGGTAACCTTGGGTATCTTTACACCAAGAGAAAAAGATTTTTTGATCCCTCTGCATCCTATCACGCCTATCTTCCACCACCTGCCTAAGACTCATAAGAGTATGGTCAACCCACCCAGCCGCCCAATTTTATCTGGGATAGGCTCATTGTTACGGTTGCCTCCAGGCTGGCTGGAAGTTGGACCGTAGAAAAGGATGCTCCTAGCTCTCACCAAAGGAGCAGCAGCACCGTGGACACTATAACTTCTGCGTAGCCACCATAAGTAATGCAGACTCTATGAACCACCGCTGCTGGGCTGGTATCTCGCCGTCTGCTCTGCGCCCTGGACCTATGACCAGGCTCCAGTAGGTGAACCTCTTCCTTCTGTAGCTAAGGGAGTATGAAGAGCATAGCAATCCCTGTAGTGATTATAAGCTGTATCCTACAAACATGAGTCAAAGCTTCAAGTTAGAGGGTCAACATAGGTCTGATGTGCTGGAGCACACAGCCTGCTTTTATTCAGGTTACATGCAAACAGGACACTCTCAGGGGGAGGCATAAAATCCCCCATCACACATTTGATATTAGATAGAGAGACACTCCCTTTGACAGGCCACAACATTTACTTCAGCAGATAACATTACACACAATAAAACAATGCAGTCCACCTTATCAATACTAGTCTGATTAGACAATGGGAAAGTTGATCACTAAACCTAATTAGAGCTAATCCCAGCAGACTTGTATTTAGAATAGGTTTCTTGAAGCTGAACAAAATTTAACTCTTAATGGCACACAATGAAACTGAACCAAGTGGGAGAAAGCCAGGGACAAGTCATTTCACAGGTCTGGGGACATAGTCTTAAAGGGGCATTGTTCATCAAAGTCACAATATGTCCCCAGACGGTTCTTAAAGGGCCACACACACCCAACAAAAGTCAATATGTCCTCAGGGGCACAATCTTCCAGGGGCCATAGTCATGTGGCAGGAGGCTGGCAAATAGGCTTCTCCAAAATGCAGGGAAGCAGGGCAATTTTCCATTTAAAGGGCCAGTTACAAACAGCAGTTTGTAACATATCTCCCCTTTTGGAGGGAGACTAACCAGGCACCTGACCTTCTGCCGGTCAGTGCCCAAGTTAGTCTCGCAACCCACCCACAAATAATCGCTAGCAGCAAAGTAGCCCCCCCACAATACGTAGTACTGGCCTGTAAGTTCCAGGTTGCAGGATGAAAGTGCAGCATCCTCGGCCTTCCTGGCGCAGCTGGGCAAATAGCGGATGGTACTTGGGGGGCAGAGGCCAGCGGCACTCTGCCCTGGTGCCAGCGCTTCTGCTGGGGTGAGGGGTTTGCAGGCCAGTTCTGTAACAAGGACAAGGTCTGTAGGGCAGAGGCCAGCAGCGCTCTGCCCTGATGCCAGCTCCTCTGCTGGGGGAATTGGGGCATAGTCCTGCCCGGTGGCAAAGGGAACGTGGGGGTCAGTGGGGGCCAACATCTCCACTGTTAACCCTGGGCCCAAGTTAGGAGTTAGCTGGGGAGGGGGAGATTGGCTTACCTCCTCCTCCTGATACTCCGGCGGCCGTTGGGAAGGGAGGTCGATGCTCTCCGCTTCCTGTGGAACATGCTGCGGCTGGGGAGAGAGACCGGTTGTCTCCTCTCCCTGGAAGGCACACTCCGGCTGGGGAGGGAGGTTGATGCTCTCCCCTCCCTGTAGCTGGGTCTGTCGCTGGGGATCTGGGCCGCCTGCCCAGCATCCCTGTAGGGCCGGTAGAGAGACTGCGGTCCCATCTCCACCTGCCTGCTGGGGGTCCTCCCAGGACCAGTCTATGAGGCCTGCTGCCTCTGGTATCTCTGGTTGGGGAAGGAGACCGGTTGTCTCTTCCCTCTGCACAGCATACTGCCGCTGGGGAGGGAGGTCGCTGCTCTCCTCTCCCTGTGGAACATGCTGGGGCTGGGGAGAGAGACCAGGTGTCCATACCCTCAAACTCCACAGTTGGCGCTCAAAGGCTCGTGCCGCTTTGTTCTCCGTATCCAATTCCCGGATGATGCGACTGACTACCTCCTGCGCAGGGTCTGGACCATATCGGACTAGCCGCCTCTTTACCTCTGGAACGAAATCCGCGCCCTCATAGCGACGGATCAGGTTGAGGTGCTCTTCACAGGGTTCTGACCAGTATCTTGTCAGCTCCATGCTGCTGTAGGTAGGGACGCTGCGCAGTGGCTAGCGTTGCCCTCAATAACTTTCCTACGATACCAGTGCTGCTGTGGTGCTGCTCCTTGCGCTAGGACGCCAATCCCACCGCTGCCGCCAAATGTTACGGTTGCCTCCAGGCTGGCTGGAAGTTGGACCGTAGAAAAGGATGCTCCTAGCTCTCACCAAAGGAGCAGCAGCACCGTGGACACTATAACTTCTGCGTAGCCACCATAAGTAATGCAGACTCTATGAACCACCGCTGCTGGGCTGGTATCTCGCCGTCTGCTCTGCGCCCTGGACCTATGACCAGGCTCCAGTAGGTGAACCTCTTCCTTCTGTAGCTAAGGGAGTATGAAGAGCATAGCAATCCCTGTAGTGATTATAAGCTGTATCCTACAAACATGAGTCAAAGCTTCAAGTTAGAGGGTCAACATAGGTCTGATGTGCTGGAGCACACAGCCTGCTTTTATTCAGGTTACATGCAAACAGGACACTCTCAGGGGGAGGCATAAAATCCCCCATCACACATTTGATATTAGATAGAGAGACACTCCCTTTGACAGGCCACAACATTTACTTCAGCAGATAACATTACACACAATAAAACAATGCAGTCCACCTTATCAATACTAGTCTGATTAGACAATGGGAAAGTTGATCACTAAACCTAATTAGAGCTAATCCCAGCAGACTTGTATTTAGAATAGGTTTCTTGAAGCTGAACAAAATTTAACTCTTAATGGCACACAATGAAACTGAACCAAGTGGGAGAAAGCCAGGGACAAGTCATTTCACAGGTCTGGGGACATAGTCTTAAAGGGGCATTGTTCATCAAAGTCACAATATGTCCCCAGACGGTTCTTAAAGGGCCACACACACCCAACAAAAGTCAATATGTCCTCAGGGGCACAATCTTCCAGGGGCCATAGTCATGTGGCAGGAGGCTGGCAAATAGGCTTCTCCAAAATGCAGGGAAGCAGGGCAATTTTCCATTTAAAGGGCCAGTTACAAACAGCAGTTTGTAACACTCATTATTTGAGCCTCTGTCGGAGTGGGTTGACTCTATTCTACAACCATTAGTTCAGGACCTGAGCAGTTATTTAAGGGACTCAGGTCACCTTCTTTCTTTGATTAATAATATTGGTTGGTCACATGAGTCTAGGTGGGTGGTGGTTGATGTTGTCTCTTTGTACTCTAACATCCCGCATAATTTGGGTGTTAGGGATATTGATTTTTTCTTGCAGCAAAGGACTGACTTTTCCCCAGAACATAGAGAATTTATCTGTGAATGTGTTGAGCTCCTACTGTCCCATAACTTTTTTATGTGATTATGATGATAATTATTATTTACAGACATGTGGCACGGCAATGGGGGCCAAGTTTGCCCCCTCTTTTGCCAATTTATTTATGGGATGGTGGGAGCTCAACTTCATTTACAGTCATGCCAATCCCTTTAAGGACTCTATTCAATTCTATATGAGGTTTATAGACAACCTCATTTTTATATTTAAAGGTGATGTTGTGTTTGATGATTTCCTGATGTACTTGAATCATAATAATCTGAATTTAAGATTTACTGGACTGATGGATAAACAAGAAGTCAAATTCTTGGATCTCAGTCTGTCAGGATACCATGACACCATAGTCACGGATACCTTTCGAAAGCCATCAGCTGGGAACACGATCCTGCACGCAAGATCGTGTCATCCTAGACACCTGATTAAAGCTATACCCAAGAGCCAATACTTAAGACTCAGAAGCAATGCCTCTACAGATGATTTATTCAGAAAGCAAGCAGACCAACTTAGGCTTTTAGCACGGGGCTATGATCATGGCTTATTAGCTACTGCTTTAAAAGAAGTAACAGATAGACCCTTGGATAGTGTAAAGAAAAAAGTCACTAAGGATATTGGCAGTTTTACTGGTGAATCTGGTCATTTTTTCTACCGAATATTCATCTCAATATGGAGACATCTGTAATATTATTAAGAAGAACCTTGTTTATTTAAAAAAGGATGACATACTTTCCAATTATATAGAATACATTAAGTTTGTTACAAAGAAAGCACCCACGTTGGGTAACAAACTTGTCCCAAGTATGGTCTGTACAACAGATAAAACTAGATCTAGAACTTGGTTGAATAAAAGAGGTACTTTCCAATGCTTGTCTTTTAACTGTGCTACTTGTGAGAATATTTCTAGGGGTGACACATTCAGCAGCACTTATTCAGGATATATATATAAAATAGACCACTATGCCAATTGTGCTACCACTTATGTGGTTTATCTCTTTGAGTGCAATTTTTGCAAAATTCAATACGTGGGTCAAACCTCACGATCCTTGAGAACCAGAGTTGGGGAGCACAAAAGGGATGTTAAAAACTACTCTAAAGAGTCACCTATAGCTAGACACTTCAATTGTTACCATTTCACACACATATCCAATTTCAATGTGAAAGTCATTGAGGTAGTGAATAGACCACCTAGAGGTGGTAATAAGATTCTTATGAAGAAAGAACTATTTTGGATTCTGACACTAAATACCAGAGAACCTAATGGTTTAAACAGGGAGTGGGACATTAGTCTATTTGTTGAATAATATCCCCCTGTATTTTGAGCACCACAAATATTTATTTTTTTATTAGACTATGAGATCATTATTACAGTTGATCAAATAGATGTGTCTATATATATTCATATAAATTTGCTTTTCCTTTAGATTTAGGGAATTAGGATGTATATTTGCTTTAGACAACTATAGAGATTGAGGGAATCATCTTCTTTGTTGAATGTTAAGAAATGACTATCCTAATGATTTTATGGTTACATCTTATTTAATAGACCCTCTATAGATTTTATTATTGTACTGTGTTGCAGGTTTCCAACGTAATTATTATGGTATAAATATAAATTTTATTAATTTAATATAGTGAGCTCATATATACTGAGATATTAGCTTATTTACTATTTGCATAATAACTACTCCACAGTGCATTAATATATCCTGAGGCACTTAAGTTATTCTTTGGTTAGCAATGAATTGAACAATGCCACTTAATTTTATCTGGCATTATTATAAATTATATAGTATTGTCCTGAATATTAAATATTTTTCATTCTTTATTGCCAACTTCCATATCTTACAAAGAATTTTTGGCTTGCTGTGTCATCTCATTTGTGATACGTGACATTTAACATTGCTATGTATTGCTGTCTTCCTGTAATCCTTTATATGTAATCCTGTGTATCCCTTTACTCACCTGTTCTTGTTATTTCTTGTAATCTAATTGGTGGGGCGAGGTATAAACTTACCCGATTCTCATTTACCTGTCATCCTATGACTAAGTGCCGCACGGCACGAAACGCGTAAGGACACGCCCCTTTCCTCCGTCTCTTGTTGGTAGTGTGTATGTAGCGACTTGACTATTGGAATAAAGTTCCTGCCTGGTTTACTTTTACCAAGTGTGCTGCCTCCTTCTTTCTTCTGTAACTTATAATAATAACAACCTACACAATGGAAAAGTACTTTCCAAAGAGCAGGAGGGGTATCTACACAATGGACAGTGACAGGCGCAATGCCATACTGGGTGAGATGGTGCACAGCATTTCAGGGCACCCAAGAAGCTATCTCAGGAAATGTAAGTATATTTTTGTTTAGCATTCAATCAATTCAATACACATACATACGTCTGTAAACTGTGTGACTGACTTACATATGGCTTAGCTGTAAACCATTTGGGTTCCTAACTAGCACTTATATGATAATTGTGTTACATGCAAATAAATAAGATTCCAAGAGGAAATAATTTGCATAGGATTCGTTATTGTAGTTAAACAAACAAGTACACATGCAAATGTAAGTGTATTCCTTTTTAAACAAAGCACTGCTTGTGTAGACATGTCAATGTAACATTTTAAGAGTAATTGACATACAATTTCTTTATCTTCTGTAATAATTAAAGGCACACAGTATACAACAAATGCACAACTACAGGGAGTGCAGAATTATTAGGCAAATTAGTATTTTGACCGCATCATCCTCTTTATGCATGTTGTCTTACTCCAAGCTGTATAGGCTCAAAAGCCTACTACCAATTAAGCATATTAGGTGATGTGCATCTCTGTAATGAGAAGGGGTGTGGTCTAATGACATCAACACCCTATATCAGGTGTGCATAATTATTAGGCAACTTCCTTTCCTTTGGCAAAATGGGTCAAAAGAAGGACTTGACAGGCTCAGAAAAGTCAAAAATAGTGAGATATCTTGCAGAGGGATGCAGCACTCTTAAAATTGCAAAGCTTCTGAAGTGTGATCATTGAACAATCAAGCGTTTCATTCAAAATAGTCAACAGGGTCGCAAGAAGCGTGTGGAAAAACCAAGGCGCAAAATAACTGCCCATGAACTGAGGAAAGTCAAGCGTGCAGCTGCCAAGATGCCACTTGCCACCAGTTTGGCCATATTTCAGAGCTGCAACATCACTGGAGTGCCCAAAAGCACAAGGTGTGCAATACTCAGAGACATGGCCAAGGTAAGAAAGGCTGAAAGACGACCACCACTGAACAAGACACACCAGCTGAAACGTCAAGACTGGGCCAAGAAATATCTCAAGACTGATTTTTCTAAGGTTTTATGGACTGATGAAATGAGAGTGAGTCTTGATGGGCCAGATGGATGAGCCCGTGGCTGGATTGGTAAAGGGCAGAGAGCTCCAGTCCGACTCAGACGCCAGCAAGGTGGAGGTGGAGTACTGGTTTGGGCTGGTATCATCAAAGATGAGCTTGTGGGGCCTTTTCGGGTTGAGGATGGAGTCAAGCTCAACTCCCAGTCCTACTGCCAGTTTCTGGAAGACACCTTCTTCAAGCAGTGGTACAGGAAGAAGTCTGCATCCTTCAAGAAAAACATGATTTTCATGCAGGACAATGCTCCATCACACGCGTCCAAGTACTCCACAGCGTGGCTGGCAAGAAAGGGTATAAAAGAAGAAAATCTAATGACATGGCCTCCTTGTTCACCTGATCTGAACCCCATTGAGAACCTGTGGTCCATCATCAAATGTGAGATTTACAAGGAGGGAAAACAGTACACCTCTCTGAACAGTGTCTGGGAGGCTGTGGTTGCTGCTGCACGCAATGTTGATGGTGAACAGATCAAAACACTGACAGAATCCATGGATGGCAGGCTTTTGAGTGTCCTTGCAAAGAAAGGTGGCTATATTGGTCACTGATTTGTTTTTGTTTTGTTTTTGAATGTCAGAAATGTATATTTGTGAATGTTGAGATGTTATATTGGTTTCACTGGTAAAAATAAATAATTGAAATGGGTATATATTTGTTTTTTGTTAAGTTGCCTAATAATTATGCACAGTAATAGTCACCTGCACACACAGATATCCCCCTAAAATAGCTATAACTAAAAACAAACTAAAAACTACTTCCAAAACTATTCAGCTTTGATATTAATGAGTTTTTGGGTTCATTGAGAACATGGTTGTTGTTCAATAATAAAATTAATCCTCAAAAATACAACTTGCCTAATAATTCTGCACTCCCTGTATGTTAAAATATAAATAATGACTTTATTGACAATGACATATTTTCAAAATGTGATTTCTGTAAATTTTTACAGTCAGACACCGTTGGGCACCGCGCTATTTGCGTCCAATCCCGGAGGACTTGGTCAGTTCCGAAGATTCTGATCCTCTGCCGTGGGTCTTCCTTGACCGGCCCAACCAAGGTAAAAAAATTAAAATTCAAAATGAGTCATATCTTCTGTATCTGGTGAAGATTATTACTGTACATGCTCGTAATTATTATTATTTATAAATAAATTACCTAGCAGATCCACGCAGGAAGTTGTTGAAGGGGAGGCAGCAGAGTCGACCGCGGAATGTAAGTACATTTTTAACAACCTGACCATGGTTATTTCAAAGTGATTATTTCAAAGAGAGAGAGAGAGAGAGAAAGATATATATATATATATATATATATATATATATATATATATATATATATATATATTAAAGGGACAGTCTACACCAGAATTTTTATTGTTTTAAAAGATAGATAATCCCTTTATTACCCATTTCCCAGTTTTGCATAACTAACACATTTATAATAATATACTTTTAACCTCTGTGATTATCTTGTATCTAAGCCTCTGCAAACTGCCCCTTTTTTCAGTTCTTTTGACAGACTTGCAGTCTAGCCAATCAGTGCCTGCTCCCAGATAACTTCTCGTGCACGAGCACAGTGTTATTTATATGAAATACGTGAACTAACACCCTCTAGTGGTGAAAAACTGTTAAAATGTAATCTGAAAGAGGTGGGCTTCAAGGGGCTTAAAGAAATTAGCATATGAACCTCCTAGGTTAAGCTTTCAACTAAGAATACCAAGAGAACAAAGCAAAATCGGTGATAATAGTAAATTGGAAAATTGTTTAAAATTACATGCTCTATATGAATCATGAAAGTTTATTTTGGCCTAGACTGTCCCTTTAAAAATAAAATAAAAAAAAAGGTATATTCTTTATCTAAATACATTAATATTCATTACACAGCAACTCCGGACGAGTCAATAGCAGCTGAACACGGCTCGCCAGAGGGAGAACTGAATATAGGGGAGGATGAGGATTCAGCTGCCTGTAAGTTTGAGATCGGAAGAAAGGGAGAGAAACATAGGGAGAGACAGACTGACAGAGAAACAGACTGACAGAGAGAGAGAGAACCACAGACAGACACAGAGAGAGAGAACCACAGACAGACACAGAGAGAGAGAACCACAGACAGACACAGAGAGAGAGATAGAAAAATAGACAGACATAATAGAGAGAGAGACAGACACAGAGAGAGAGAGACATAGAAAAAACGAGGATTGAGTCCTTATTGAGGTGCGCAGGTATGAGATGCAAAGCACATAAACCAAAACCAGTCTCGGGGGAGGCAAGGTAATACCACACCGCAGGCCACCCGATCTAACGGCAGCACTCCCAAAAGTAGGATAATGGCAAATATCTGTAGAAGCAGAGAACAGAGAGAGGCGCCTTATGGGACAGTATCGTAGTGTCGCTAATATGCAGATAGAGGCAGACAGCACACACAGATGGAAGAATACTCACAAGTGAGGCGGCATAAACGAATGCCAAACTAGACAGGACGGAACCTTAGTCGCCCGCCAGACGGTCCAATAGGAGAAAGACTCTCACGTTCCAGTGGTCCAATCCGCTACGGCGGACAAAGGCAGACGTCAGGTACCCACAGCGTCTGTGGGAGGATCAATGGCTCAGAGTCCTTAGTGCAAGTGGTAGAATATTGCTCCACACATAGGATCAGATGGTAAACGATGAGAGCGGGGTTATCGTAAAAGATATTTTTATTGATAAAAGTAAAATTAAAACTGTTTAAAATACATAAAACAGCAACGCGTTTCTCGACCTTCCGGTCGTTTCATCAGGCTGATATTCACTTTGAAAACCCCGCTCTACTTAACATAATGATCATCCAATCACAGGCCGGTCTATTGTCCACACCCATCAACGGACCAATCGTAAATTGTGATTGCTATCTATGGTGACAGTAGCACCTGTTCTGTAATCAGAGATGATGAGTGTAATGGACGATAATAACGACTGTGATCCATATACATACATAGCTAAGGAATAACTGTAATTTCGAAATGTAATAAATTCTTATATAATTCTAAAAATATATCGAGAGATTCTGAAAATTAGCAGTTGTTGCTATTGTATAAAAAGAGGTGTTTGGCTGAGAGAATGTGACAAGATTGTGTCTGTATTTCTCCTGTGTAATAGTTACGATGTGTGATAGTTGAAATGACAAAAGGAAGTTTAAGATATTATGTGTTTCTCCTGTGTAATAGTTACGATGTGTGATAGTTGCAATGACAAAAGGAAGTTAAAGATATTATATAAACCACCATAACATACAGATGCAATATTATTGTACCATCTGTAAGCTAATGCAATAGAAACTTCATTGTAGGGCATGAGTGAATTAGTATGCATAAACCTGTTGGTGGTAAAAAATGCATATTTAAAGGGACCATGTTTTCTAATGAATAATAATGTAGTAACATATTTAAAGATACCATGTGTTCTGATCAATGGATATCATAATTTAATATTCATATGTGTTAAAGGTGTAATTAGCAAATAATTTTGATAAATAGATATCTATAGGTATATTATTATAATAGCCCCCACATATTTGAATGGCCTATATGTTCTGACTGATAGATATCAATATATGGTCATAGATGGTTGTGTTTCTAAATCTAAGTATGATTAACTTGTAAAATGTTTATAATAATCGAACTAGTTATATCTGGTTGGTCCGAGACCATGGACGTCTATTCCAATAAAGATAAATGGTTGGTAATAAGTGACCTACAAAAAAAGCAGGCAGAGGGACTGTAGAGAAGGACTTTTATGAGAAGGCTGCCAAATCGACACATAAATTGAGACCATCAGGGTACATGCTCTTCAGCAGATGGATCCAATAAGTCTCCCTCTGTCTGAGCCTAAAAAACCGGTTATAAAGATGAGATTTAGGAATGAATTCTATGGGATTGACAGAATAACAGTTAAGATCTCCCCTATGTACGTCATTACAGTGTCTTGATACACTATGAAGTCTGTAGTTATTCTTCATATTTCGATGGTGTTCGGACCATCTGGTGCTAAGGTATCTACAGGTACGCCCTACGTATTGTACCCCACAGACACATGTAAGTAGATAAACTACATAAGAGGAAGCACAAGAAGCACGGCCAATGATGGTGTAAGATTTGTGGGTGATACTTGACCTAAAGGTTTTTTGCCGATCACCAATGAAAATGCACATCTTACAGCGGGCTCGTCTGCACTTATAAGACCCATGTTGTGAATTGTTCCTATTATTTCCCGTGGAAGGTTGTCTATGTTTTACAATTTTGCTCGGAGCCAACATTGTTTTGAGGGTTGGTGCCCTTCTATAGACTATTCTGGGTTTATCATCCAAAGTTCTTTTCAAAATAGGGTCTTTAAGTAATATTTGCCAATGACGTGTGACAATCTCTCTAATTAGGTTATGGTTAGAGTTGAATTGGGTGATAAACAACGGATCTTTATGGAAGGTACTATTATTTGTTGATTCTAGTCGTGCATTGGACTCAGTGAAATACAATTCTCTATTGTCATTTTTTGCTCTCAAGTAGCCATTTTCGATGATCGAATTAGGGTAATGTTTCTCCCTAAAGCGTTCCTTCAAGGTAAGGCTTTGTGTTTCATAGTCTGCCATAGAACTACAGTTACGGCGCACTCTTTTGAACTGACCGTAGGGGACGTTCAATTTCCACGGCTGATAGTGACAGCTCTTAAAGTCGAGGTAGCTATTACAATCCACTGCCTTAAAGTGAGTGGTGCTAGTCACTTGGCCCTCAGTAAAACTAAGATTAAGATCTAAGTACACTATTGATTGCCTCTCAATAGTACTGGTAAACACTAGGCCTCTATTGTTGGTGTTTAGATGTTCAACAAAAGATTCGGCACTAGACGGTTCGCCCCTCCAAATAAAGATGAGATCATCTATATATCTTCCATAGTATACAAGGTTCGTCCCATATGCTGAATCGTAGATGTAACATTGTTCAAAGGAACCCATGAACAGGTTCGCATAACTAGGGGCGAACCTGGTACCCATGGCCGTACCCTTAGTTTGGATATAGAATTCGTCTTGAAAGACAAAGTAGTTATGTCTCAAGATAAAAGCGATTAGATCTAGAAGAAATTCTCGTTGGGTCTGAGGTAAGTATATATCCTTTTCCAAATATTCGGAAACTGCCTGTAGGCCCATATCATGGGGAATGTTGGAATATAGGGCCTGAACATCACAGGTGACCCAAATCATATCGGATGTAATGCGGTATGATCCCAGTTTTTTAAGCAGATCGGCTGAATCACGAATATAGGATTCTAGGCCTAAAACATACTTCTGTAGGAAGTAGTCCACATATGATGAGACATTGTCAGTAAGATTGCCGATCCCTGCTATTATAGGTCTCCCAGGGGGGCATGAGCGGTTCTTGTGGACCTTAGGAAGGTGGTAGTAAAAGGCCAAATTTGGTTCATTCGGAATCAGATAGTTTTTCTCCTTTTTCAGGAGTATGCCTTTGTCAAAGGCTGATGTTATCATTTGTTTTAATATGGCTTTGTCCGCCGTAGCGGATTGGACCACTGGAACGTGAGAGTCTTTCTCCTATTGGACCGTCTGGCGGGCGACTAAGGTTCCGTCCTGTCTAGTTTGGCATACGTTTATGCCGCCTCACTTGTGAGATAGAAAAATAGACAGACATAATAGAGAGACAGAGAGAGAGATAGAAAAATAGACAGACATAATAGAGACAGAGAGAGAGAGAGAGATAGAAAAATAGACAGACATAATAGAGACAGAGAGAGAGATAGAAAAATAGACAGACATAATAGAGAGAGAGAGACAGAGAGAGAGATAGAAAAATAGACAGACATAATAGAGAGAGAGACAGAGAGAGAGACAGACAGAGAGAGACAGACAGATAGAAAAATAGACAGACATAATAGAGAGAGAGACACATTTATTGATTGTGGAAAATAAAATGAGTAAGATAGATAGCGATGTATATTTCAACATATATGTAAACTATTTATTAATAATGTTTTCAAATGTATTTTAATTAGCACCGGTTCTTGAACACAGACAATAGAGAGGTACAAATAGAAAAATACTGACAGAAAAAGAGAGAGACACAGAGAGATAAAGAGACAGAGAGAGGAAGCGAGACAGATATAAAGAGAGACAGAGTCAGACAGATAGAAAACTAAAAAGAGTAAGAGAGATAGCAATGAACTTAAATATATATGTAAAAATGATAACTCTTTATAAGTTATGTGTTCTAATTATTTTTTAATAGCATCGCTAGGAAAGGCCCAACAGGCCGATAACGAAAACGAAGGCCGTGCTGGGACGGAGGAGGAGTCGGAGGAACAGGCCCAGTTTGATGAATGTAAGTTGATTACAGAGGGAAAGACAGACAGGAAAATAGTAACTGAAAGAGAGAGAGACAGAGAGAGACACATAGGAAGCGAGACAGATAGACAGAGAGATAGACAGACATAGAGAGAAAGAGTCAGACAGATAGAAAACTAAAAAGATTAAGAGAGATAGCAATGAACTTAAATATATGTAAAAATGTTAACGCTTAAGGCGCAGTCTGCTGATGGTACGTTGAAGACAATACACCATATATAACACTACAAGCTACGCATATTTAAGCATTGCCCCAGCAGCTCACAAGAGCTGCTTGTGCAACACCGCCAACATCGCGTCAAAGAGGCCGCCAGCAGGACGATGTCAATTAACCCAATCGTATTTGATCTGGTTGATTGCCGGCGACCTCTATCCGTCTGCTCCAGGCAGTCGGACCGAATATGGAGCAGCATTATTTTTTGTGACCGCAGTTTCATAGATGGCGCGCCAGAAACACGATGTACCATTCGGAGATTGATAAAAATCCCCCAGAGACTGATCTATATAAGTAACGAATGACCTTAAAATTTTTGTTTATTTGTTTTTAATGTTTTTGCAGATGGAACAGAAATAACCAGTCGGGACATGATCGTTAGGTTCCTGCGCGATACAGAGGCGCAAGTCCGGGAGCTCCTGGATAAAATAATTACTACCAGACAGTCGATTTAATGTTTTGTAATTTTATTTCTAGTTTCTGTTTTGTTCTAAATGTTTGTGTTAATTTATTATTTATATTTAGTTATTTGTTAATAAATTATTTTTTGGTTTAAAAAAAAATGTGTCGCATTATTTATGAAATTACAATATTGAAAATGTCACAATGAGCATAGTTGATTCACATAACAGTATGGCACAAAGAGGAGACTCAACATTTTAATTTAAATGAGTTTGAAAAAAAAAAATGACACGACATGTAGCAATTGTTTCATTTGGCATAGACAGGTGTAAACTTGTTTCATTTGGCATAGACAGGTGTAAACTTGTTTCATTTGGCATAGACAGGTGTAAACTTGTTTCATTTGGCATAGACAGCTGTAAACTTGTTTCATTTGGCATAGACAGCTGTAAACTTGTTTCATTTGGCATAGACAGCTGTAAACGTGTTTCATTTGGCATAGACAGCTGTAAACGTGTTTCATTTGGCATAGACAGCTGTAAACGTGTTTCATTTGGCTTAGACAGGTGTAAACTTGTTTCATTTGGCATAGACAGGTGTAAACTTGTTTCATTTGGCATAGACAGGTGTAAACTTGTTTCATTTGGCATAGACAGGTGTAAACTTGTTTCATTTGGCATAGACAGCTGTAAACTTGTTTCATTTGGCATAGACAGCTGTAAACGTGTTTCATTTGGCATAGACAGGTGTAAACGTGTTTCATTTGGCATAGACAGGTGTAAACGTGTTTCATTTGGCATAGACAGGTGTAAACGTGTTTCATTTGGCATAGACAGCTGTAAACTTGTTTCATTTGGCATAGACAGGTGTAAACTTGTTTCATTTGGCATAGACAGGTGTAAACGTGTTTCATTTGGCATAGACAGGTGTAAACGTGTTTCATTTGGCATAGACAGGTGTAAACGTGTTTCATTTGGCATAGACAGGTGTAAACGTGTTTCATTTGGCATAGACAGGTGTAAACGTGTTTCATTTGGCATAGACAGGTGTAAACGTGTTTCATTTGGCATAGACAGGTGTAAACGTGTTTCATTTGGCATAGACAGGTGTAAACGTGTTTCATTTGGCATAGACAGGTGTAAACGTGTTTCATTTGGCATAGACAGCTGTAAACGTGTTTCATTTGGCATAGACAGCTGTAAACTTGTTTCATTTGGCTTAGACAGCTGTAAACTTGTTTCATTTGGCATAGACAGGTGTAAACTTGTTTCATTTGGCATAGACAGGTGTAAACTTGTTTCATTTGGCATAGACAGGTGTAAGCTTGTTTCATTTGGCATAGACAGCTGTAAACTTGTTTCATTTGGCATAGACAGGTGTAAACTTGTTTCATTTGGCATAGACAGGTGTAAACTTGTTTCATTTGGCATAGACAGCTGTAAACGTGTTTCATTTGGCATAGACAGCTGTAAACGTGTTTCATTTGGCATAGACAGCTGTAAACGTGTTTCATTTGGCATAGACAGGTGTAAACGTGTTTCATTTGGCATAGACAGGTGTAAACTTGTTTCATTTGGCATAGACAGGTGTAAACTTGTTTCATTTGGCATAGACAGGTGTAAACTTGTTTCATTTGGCATAGACAGGTGTAAACTTGTTTCATTTGGCATAGACAGGTGTAAACTTGTTTCATTTGGCATAGACAGGTGTAAACTTGTTTCATTTGGCATAGACAGGTGTAAACTTGTTTCATTTGGCATAGACAGCTGTAAACTTGTTTCATTTGGCATAGACAGCTGTAAACTTGTTTCATTTGGCATAGACAGCTGTAAACTTGTTTCATTTGGCATAGACAGCTGTAAACTTGTTTCATTTGGCATAGACAGCTGTAAACTTGTTTCATTTGGCATAGACAGCTGTAAACTTGTTTCATTTGGCATAGACAGCTGTAAACTTGTTTCATTTGGCATAGACAGGTGTAAACTTGTTTCAAGCTTTTGGATAATGTTTGTAAAGACATGTGAAGTGTATCATGGAAGTGAGAATTGAGTTAAGAAAATTACTATACAAATATAACATTAAATAGACTGCTTTGTGTAAATACTATTTGACACACACACACATATATATATATATATATAAATTATATATGTCAATGCATTTACATTTAAATAGCAGTAGACAATAAAAAATGACAACTAGCATGCTATCATATTGTTATTGTGAGATCTACATAGAACTACATATTACATGTACACGCTATTTATATACATATGAACACAGACATTTAAATATACGAAATGAGTAATATTAGGACATACATATATAGCAATATAGAAATAGAGTTAGGCGCAAAATTTAGGTTGATTCATGATAAATATGGGGATGTACAATTGCGACCAGCAGGATTTATCATTAAAAGGCGCGTAGTTACGAGCAGTTTTGTGATAAATATGAGCGCAAATTTGCGCCGTCACAGAAGCGAGTAGAGGCGCAGTTTCAGGCGCACGTATCAGACATTACGACTTGCCTGTGATAAATCTAGCCCTTAAACCTATATCTTTAAGATGGAAGATGGAATTACCTTTTTCTACCAATGGAGGGGAGTAGAGATTCAATTATACTCTAAATATAACATTTTTCTGTACGCTTGGCTTAGATTGCAGTATTGCTTGAGACTGCTCCAGGACTCCTAATTATACATATATTGAGCTGTCCTTTACTGATCATCTAATTATCTAAATGCAGGCCACAACAAGGTAGTTATATATTTTCCTTTACTGCTTCTTACCGACTACAGCTAATGTTATCAGAAGAGAACTGATGTCTGTAACAGTTTTTATGTGTGTATAAGGTATATTACAGTCTCATGTATTTACAGTTCTATGATCTCCATACGTAATAGGCACAATTACACTTTACTGCTTCTTACCGACTACAGCTAATGTTATCAGAAGAGAACTGATGTCTGTAACAGTTTTTATGTGTGTATAAGGTATATTACAGTCTCATGTATTTACATTTCTATGATCTCCATACGTAATAGGCACAATTACACTTTACTGCTTCTTACCGACTACAGCCAATGTTATCAGAAGAGAACTGATGTCTGTCACAGTTTTTATGTGTGTATAAGGTATATTACAGTCTCATGTATTTACATTTCTATGATCTCCATACGTAATAGGCACAATTACACTTTACTGCTTCTTACCGACTACAGCTAATGTTATCAGAAGAGAACTGATGTCTGTAACAGTTTTTATGTGTGTATAAGGTATATTACAGTCTCATGTATTTACAGTTCTATGATCTCCATACGTAATAGGCACAATTACACTTTACTGCTTCTTACCGACTACAGCTAATGTTATCAGAAGAGAACTGTCTGTCACAGTTTTTATGTGTGTATAAGGTATATTACAGTCTCATGTATTTACAGTTCTATGATCTCCATACGTAATAGGCACAATTACACTTTACTGCTTCTTACCGACTACAGCTAATGTTATCAGAAGAGAACTGATGTCTGTCACAGTTTTTATGTGTGTATAAGGTATATTACAGTCTCATGTATTTACAGTTCTATGATCTCCATACGTAATAGGCACAATTACACTTTACTGCTTCTTACCGACTACAGCTAATGTTATCAGAAGAGAACTGATGTCTGTAACAGTTTTTATGTGTGTATAAGGTATATTACAGTCTCATGTATTTACAGTTCTATGATCTCCATACGTAATAGGCACAATTACACTTTACTGCTTCTTACCGACTACAGCTAATGTTATCAGAAGAGAACTGATGTCTGTCACAGTTTTTATGTGTGTATAAGGTATATTACAGTCTCATGTATTTACAGTTCTATGATCTCCATACGTAATAGGCACAATTACACTTTACTGCTTCTTACCGACTACAGCTAATGTTATCAGAAGAGAACTGATGTCTGTCACAGTTTTTATGTGTGTATAAGGTATATTACAGTCTCATGTATTTACAGTTCTATGATCTCCATACGTAATAGGCACAATTACACTTTACTGCTTCTTACCGACTACAGCTAATGTTATCAGAAGAGAACTGATGTCTGTAACAGTTTTTATGTGTGTATAAGATATATTACAGTCTCATGTATTTACAGTTCTATGATCTCCATACGTAATAGGCACAATTACACTTTACTGCTTCTTACCGACTACAGCTAATGTTATCAGAAGAGAACTGATGTCTGTCACAGTTTTTATGTGTGTATAAGGTATATTACAGTCTCATGTATTTACAGTTCTATGATCTCCATACGTAATAGGCACAATTACACTTTACTGTAGGAGGTAAGCACCAATGCTTGCTAACAAAGTAGTTGCAACTGGTTAAATATATTACCATGTTCTCTAAAGCCTTATCAATAGTCAGGAATAGGCTCTACAGCACAACCCTTAATCCTGCAATATTGTTTTCATGCACGTCTATACCCAGTTACCTTCTATTTTTTTCGCCTCCCCTCTAATTAAAGGTTATCTTGAAATTACCGCTAATGTGCTTCTACCTTTTTATACATAGCTGGAGGTTGGTGAAGATTACCTTACTCACCCATAGTTATTACCGCCTATTCCATAACTATACAGTGTTAGACTTAGTAGTGGTCGTTTGTTTCATTGGCGTTCCTCTCTCTCCCCTAGTGCTTCAAATAATTGTGGGTACGAGTAAACCAATTAATTATAAGTTCATTCAATATTATGCTAAATTGAACTCTTCACTTGCCTTCAGACCTTATTCTAGCTAATTTGTGCTAATACCATTACTAATGTGCTATATTATCCAGAGGTTTCAGTTATGATTGTTTGCTATTATAATTACTCTATCATTTGTTGTCTTATGGGAATTAAGTCACTTGTATTATTTTACATAATGCCTAAATGCTTTGTCTCAATGCTCTAATCACAGTGAATATGTCATTGATCAATCATATTGTATATGTACCTAATATTTGTTTTATATTATAACCTCAATAAAAATTAAAAAAATAAATATATATATATATTCACGATAATGTGATTGAGTGACTCTTTATGTGGCAATTTCCTTGAAACCCTTTATAGGAGATAGAATTTTAGAAGGTCTCACTCATGACTGAGTAGGGGGAAAAAAATCTTTTCTTAGTTTAATATCTGATACGTCCCCTATCTGGGTGCCATATATTAAATGGATTTTTGAAACAGGGAGATGGAAGAAGAGCTTGCTCTGTCCACTCCACGCATTGACCTGGTATTGCAGTACCTCCAGGACCTGGGCACCCCTCTCTTTTGCTGTGTGACAAAAACAGAATAATCATCCTCATCCCAACAACCAGAAGCCGAAATGAGCTGCAGCAGCTTGTTTCTGGAAGAAATCCTCAGCGACGAGCTGCTTTCCTGCCTGCTTGATTTCATTTCGGATTCTTGTTAACCCCTTGTGTGCCGGGCCAAAAAAGCCTAGGAAACGGTATTAAGCTGGCGAGGCGACGTGTTTGCTATCCTTTTGTGTTCATTCTTCATTTGATGAGCATTTCTTCCCCAATCTATGTATTGCTGTGTAAATGCATGCATTCATTTATAATTTTTTTGGTTCTCTCTATTTATTAATTTATGTATTTATTTATTTATTGATTGATTGATTTCTGTGGTTCCTCATTTTGTATGTATTTCGATGTGTCCATTTCTTGCTTTATTGATGTGTTTACTAATAATTTATTTCTTTCTATCTTTCTATCTATCTATCTATCTATCTATCTATCTATCTCTCCTTCTTGGCAGACAATAAAAGTCTTTGGAGCTGTCAATGTTGTCTGTGTGCTTCGTTCTCCCTCTGGTGGTGCCTGGACAGGGAAGTTTTAAAAAATAGAGTTGAGCCTGCTTGCTAGCTAGCTAGCTAGCTAGCTATCGAGCTAGACAGGCAGGCAGCTAGGCCCACAAGATCCAGTAGCAGCAGCAGCTACTCGGTCCAATCAGCCTGATCTGCCAGCCCGGTGGCTTTGACGCCTTTCTGTGTGTCTGCGGAGTGCAGCTCCGACGATGGCGGGGGGAAGGAGGGGGGCTGTTTTCGGGGGAGGGTGGAGGAGGCGGAGCCATGCAAATTGGAGAGCAGCTCTCTGTCCAGTAGTCAGGAGGCAGCAGCAGGTTCCTGGTCGCCGCCGCTGCTGCTTTTTCTCCTAAAGCAGATTATTTTGTGGTTATCTAGTTGTGTTTTTTGTCTGGCCTAGCCATGTGTTGTTATTGGCTGCTGCTTTTGGATTTGCAATGGTGTGATTTGTGGTTAGCATTGGAGTGCTGCCCTGTCTCCCCGAGGCAGAGGGAGTGCTCTGAGCGTGCGGCGTCCCAGACAAGAGCGTTGCGGTTATCGCTTCTCGGCCTTTTGGCTCAGATCAAGTGTCTGAGTCAGAAGGAGTGGCGGAACCTGACCCCTCGGCCTGGTGGTGTTTCCTTCGGGTGCACCACCTGCTGCTATTGGGGGGTTAGCTATCCAAAGCGTCCGGGTTGCGATCGTGTTGCCATCATGGCAGCGATTACTGGAGGAAGTGTCGTGGAGGGTGTCGGAGGTGTCGGAGGTGTCAGAGTTGGTGTGGAGGCTGGACGTCGTCCTGATGGTAAGGGGGTACCGGGAGGTCGTAGGCAGGATCATTCAATTGGGACCTACCCATACGATACTTTGCGGATCCAAGTGGCTCCTGAACACCAGGTTTTAAAGAATGGTGTTTTTTTACAAAAACAGATTATGGTGGCATTATTTGGTTTCTCTTTCGATCAATTTATGTGCTTTCAAGATTTTTACAGAAAAGGATATTTCGATTTAACTATGTTCTCTAATCAGCTAACTAATGTTGTCTTAGAGAAATATCGAATCTATCAAGCACATGAGGATCTGCAAGGGGTAAAATTTTCCCCTATGTTTGGTGGCGGGGAAAAATTACTGATTGTACACATGTATAACCCTCATGTGAGGGAGGAGGAGATCGCCCGCTACCTCATGCGGTTCTGCTCAAGAATAAAACCTGAGGGGAAAGTTTTTAACTCCTGTGGGGTCTGGTCTGGAAAATGGAAATTCTGTGTATCCTTCCGTCCAGATGCAGGGGAATTTGGGGGATTTCTTAGACCTCCCCCTCTGTTTTCCATTGGGAGTAATAGGGGTTTTTTGGTCTTCAACCAGATGCCCCCGTATTGCCGTACATGCTTGAAATATGGGCATGATTCCTCTGACTGCCTTGAGGACCAAGTGTGCCGGTTCTGTAAACAGCCGGGGCATTTGAGTAAAGATTGTAAAATTCGTGTCTGTGATCTCTGTGGTGAGTTGGATCACCTGAGTCGTTTTTGTCCTGAGAGGCGGCGATGGGAGACGAGGAAACAGCCCTTTGTGGTGCACCTAGGTACTCCTTCTGAGAAGGGGGGGTGTCAGGTGCATCCTGTGGCTGATCGGTCTGTCCCCTCTTCTCCTATGGAGGTGGCGGGTGAAGAAGTCGGATCTCAGGAATCTGTACCTCCTGTTGAGGATCATGTCCCTATGGATACTGGTGAGGGAGGTGCCTCTGGCTCGGTTCAGGGGTCTTTCATTCCTCCCACGTCTTCTCAGCAAAAAAAGGCAGCAGTTTCCAAGTCAAAATCTGGATCTAGGGCTGAGAAGTTCGCTTCTGAGAAGCCGAAATTGTGTGATTCTATAGTGGATGTTATGGTTGAGAGGGGCTTAAATCCCTCAAAGAAACCGAAGTTCCAGCTTGAGGAGGATCTTTCCCCTTCCTTGAGCCACTTGGAGCATCCTAACAGATTTCTTGCTCTAGATCATGAACCAGTCTCCCCCCCCGAAGCTTTACGGAACATTGACTTTAGTGCTTTGTCCGGGACTGATAGGATTTCTGAAGCTAGCAGTGACGAGGCTAGCGTCATCAGGATTGACGATACGTCAATGCCTGCTGGAGAGGTTGTGGCAAGTCCTGCGCCCAGTGACGTTTCTGAGGGCCAGGATGGTATTCTGCTTAGGAGATTCTCTAAGTAGGATGCTGTGCTACTCCTCTCTAGATGCTTAAGTTAGCATCGCTAAATACACGGGGCTTTAAAAGCCCTCCTCGGAGGGCGGCCCTGTGTGATTTTTTGGTTAATACTAATAATGACATTATTTATTTACAGGAATGTTGTATTGATAAAAATGATAAAGTGGAAGTTTTAAAAAAATATTGGGATAGGGGCCCATCCGTATGGTCTGGGAGTAATGAAAACAAATCTGTAGGGGTGGGCATCCTTTTTAATAGCCATGATTTTATTATTAATAGTTTTATGGAAATTGTCCCGGGTAGGCTTTTAGTTGTCCACGTCAGTTATTTTAATTTTAGTTTTAGGTGTTTTAATGTCTATGCCCCGGTTATTAAAAAAGAGAGGTTAGAGTTTTTTAAGATTTTAGCTTTGTTTTTAGCAGGTTCAGAACCTTTGATTTTAGGTGGGGATTTTAACTGTGTTTTACCAGGTGAGAAGAGGGAGAGTGTGAGTGTGAGTGAGCGTTTGGATGGGTCTGCTAGTGTGTTGAAAGGTATGATTGAGGATTTTAGGCTAAATGATGTATGGATGAGGTTGAATGGTGCGGATCCTGGTTTTACGTGGAGTAATAGGGCGGTTAAATCCCGTATTAATTTTATGTTTTTATCAAAGGTTTTTAGTTTGCGGTCTTGTGTTTTAAGTGAGAATGTGTTTTCTGACCACAAGCTTTTAGAGTGTGTGTGTGATCTACCTGCTGAGCAGAATTTTAAATCCTCTTATTGGAAATTAAATACCTCTCTTTTAGATGATGATTTTATTAGACAGAGTTTTATTGATAATTATAAGAAGTGGAGTTTTAGTCGGGGGGATGAGGACATTATTTTATGGTGGGATAAGGTTAAAGTTTTAATTCGGGACTTTTTTATTAAAATGGGTAAGAGAGTGGCTAGGGAGAAGAGGGAATTTTATGCTAAACTTAATTTTAGACTTCAGGCACTTTATCAGGCACGTTCTTATGGTTTTAATGTAGATGATGATATTTTAAAATTAAAAGAAGAAATTAGGAAAAATTTAGAAGAAAAGGGGAAACAAATAATTTTTAATTCTAAAGTACAAGTTTTAGAGGAGGATGAGAAGTGTTCTAGGTTCTTTTTTAAAAAATTAGTTAGTAAAAAGAGTTTTATGGGGAGTATAGAGGGGAAATCTGATATTAATGGTATGAAGCAAGAGGTTTTTAATTTTTATTCGGATTTATATTCTCCCAAATTTTTAGATCCCTCCCTAAAAGAACATTTTTTATCACAATTGGATTCTTCTTTTAATTTTAATGATCAATCTTTTTTAGCTCAGGATTTTAATTGTGCAGAAATTTTAGGGGTTATTAAAAGTTTTAGTAATGGTAAGACCCCAGGAAATGATGGGTTACCAATTGAATTTTATAGGGTTTTTTGGGATGTTTTAAAAGATGATTTTATGATTTTATTTAAAAAGTGTAGTGATTTTAATATTTTACCTTTATCTTGGACGCAGGGGGTTGTTGTTTTAATTTATAAAAAAGGTGATAAAGATAGTATTAAGAACTGGCGTCCCATTACACTTTTAAATACAGATTATAAAATTTTTACTAAACTTTTAGCATCCCGTTTGAAATCTGTCATTTCCAAAGTTGTAGCCCCCTGTCAGGCCTGTGCGGTGCCTGGGAGGAGTATAACGGAAATTTTAAGCACGATTAGAGATTCGATATTTTATTGTTTAGATAGGGACCAGAGCTTGGCTCTTTTTAGTGTAGATTTTGAGAAAGCCTTCGATCGCGTGTCACATGAGTTTTTATTTACGGTTTTAGAGAAGATGGGTGTGCCTGTACGGATGCTGAATCAGATTAAGAGTGTGTATGATGGTTGTGTGAGTAGAGTGTCTGTTAATGGGTTTTTAACTGATGGTGTTTTTATTAAGTCTGGGGTTAAGCAGGGTTGCCCCTTATCACCTATTTTATTTATTTGTTGTGTTGAGCCACTATTATGTGCATTAAGAAAAGACAAGGTGATTCGTGGTGTGCCTGTTCCTGGAGGGGGAGGAACGCAAGCTAAAACCGTGGCATACATGGATGACATCACCGTTCTGTGCACTGACATAGTCTCTTTAAATAGAGCAGTAAGGACTGTGGAGTGGTTCTGTTGTGCGTCTGGGTGTAAGATGAATACGGATAAATCTGAGTGTATGTTGTATGGCCGGTGGGACAGTTTGCTTGGTGTGACTGTGCCGCTTGTGAGAGATAAGATTAAGATTTTAGGCATCTATTTTACGGGTAACATGAAGTATGATTTTATGTGGGAAACCGTTTTAGCTAAAGTTAGGAAAAAAATTCAGTTATGGGCTTTTAGAAAGTTAACTCTAGAGGGTAAAATTTTAATAGTGAGACAGGTGATTTTACCCATTGTTTTATATGTATCCATGGTTTTATTTCCCCCGGTTTTATTTTTAAAGAGAATTATTCGTGAGTGTTTTATTTTTTATTGGGGGGCTAAAATGGAGCGTTTTAAAAGAACTGAATTACAGAAATTGTCTTTTAATGGTGGGAAGAACGCTCTGGACATGGATAGGTTTTTAAGTTTTAAGTTTTTATCCTATAATATAAAGATGGCTCTTTGCAGTGAGGATTGCATTGCTAGTTTGTTTATAAAATACACCACTGGATTTATTTTTCACAAATACAAATGGGTACAATTGGCTTTGAATAGACCTTATGTGTTTAACCTGCCCAAACATTATGTGGTTTTAGAGAGAATCATTCGAGTTTTTAAGTTGCAGAATTTTACTACAGAGACTTTAATTGACCATAAGAAAATTTTTGGGGTATTTTTCACTGGCGAAGTTATAAGTCCTGTTATAAATTTTTCTGCAATTGTCTCTCGACAAGTCTGGAAGAATGTGGCGCATAAATTTCTATCTAACTTCCAGAAGGATTTGGCCTGGGGGATTGTCACAGACTCTCTCCCTACCAGGGAATTCCAGCATAGACGGGGCCTGGTTGCCAGTGCCAAGTGCCCTCGAGCAGGGTGTGAAAGTTGTGAGACGCCACTTCACATCTTTTGGAACTGCAGATTTGCACAAGAGGTCTGGAGGCAAATTAGTCCCCTTCTAAAGTGGGTAGGCGGTCTGAGGATTCTCAACCATGAGGCTGTTTTATATGGCAAGATGCTTTGCATAGCGGAAGAAAAGTTTTTATATGTCTGGCTTATTATCAATTGTTTTAAAGAAGCCATCTGGCTGGCCAGAAATATTTTACTTTTTAATCATGAAATTTTATCTGTAAAGAACTGTGTACAATATGCCTTGAGTTTAATCCATATTTATTATTTACGCGAAAAGAAAAGCATTGGAGACAAAGACGCTAAAGCCCATTTTGGCTTTTTGTTCTGGAGCCGGATCTCCTTTTAATTATATTTTATGCTTTTCTAGGGACAGTTGTAGGGACAGCTGTAGGGTAAGCTGTAGGGTCAGTTAGTTGGGTTGGTGAAGAGAGGGTCAGAGCTGAGGGTGAGCTTATAGGGTTATTCTAAGGGACAGTTCTTTTATGCCAGTTGTTTTATGCCAGTTATTTTATGTAATTTTATGTCTGTTTGTTTAAGCCAGTTTTTACTGATTTTTCTGGCTTTTTCACAGATGATGTGATTGAGTCCCTCATTGGTTTTATGGGCGTATTCTCCTTCGGGGGAATTAAAACTGGAGGTTAACTCTTAACTGAAGTGAGAAAAAAAAAAAAAAAAAAAAAAAAAAATCTGTTCTTATCAGTTTAATATCTGATACGCGCCCTATCTGGGTGCCATATATTAAATGGATTTTTGAAACAGGGAGATGGAAGAAGAGCTTGCTCTGTCCACTCCACGCATTGACCTGGTATTGCAGTACCTCCAGGACCGGTGCACCCCTCTCTTTTGCTGTGTGACAAAAACAGAATAATCATCCTCATCCATACAACAACCAGAATCCGAAATGAGCTGCAGCAGCTTGTTTCTGGAAGAAATCCTCAGCGACGAGCTGCTTTCCTGCCTGCTTGATTTCATTTCGGATTCTTGTTAACCCCTTGTGTACCGGGCCAAAAAAGCCTAGGAAACTGTATTAAGCTGGCGAGGCGACGTGTTTGCTATCCTTTTGTGTTCATTCTTCATTTGATGAGCATTTCTTCCCAAATCTATGTATTGCTGTTTAAATTCATGCATTCATTTATTGATTTACTTATTTATTTATTTATGTATGTATTTATTTATTTCTGTGGTTCCTTATTTTGTATGCATTTCGATGTGTCTATTTCTTGCTTTATTGATGTGTTTACTAATAATTTCTTTTCTATCTTTCTATCTATCTATCTATCTATCTCTCCTTCTTGGCAGACAATAAAAGTCTTTGGAGCTGTCAATGTTGTCTGTGTGCTTCTTTCTCCCCCTGGTGGTGCCTGGACAGGGAATTTTTAAAAAATAGAGTTGAGCCTGCTTGCTAGCTAGCTAGCTATCGAGCTAGACAGGCAGGCAGGCAGGCAGGCCCACAAGATCCAGTAGCAGCAGCAGCAGCAGCTACTCGGTCCAATCAGCCTGATGTGCCAGCCCGGTGGCTTTGACGCCTTTCTGTGTGTATGCGGAGTGCAGCTCCGACGATGGCGGGGGGAAGGAGGGGGGCTGTTTTCGGGGGAGGGTGGAGGAGGCGGAGCCATGCAAATTGGAGAGCAGCTCTCTGTCCAGTAGTCAGGAGGCAGCAGCAGGTTCCTGGTCGCCGCTGCTGCTTTTTCTCCTAAAGCAGATTATTTAGTGGTTATATCTAGTTGTGTTTTTTGTCTGGCCTATCCATGTGTTATTTGCTGCTGCTTTTGGATTTGCAATGGTGTGATTTGTGGTTAGCATTGGAGTGCTGCCCTGTCTCCCCGAGGCAGAGGGAGTGCTCTGAGCGTTGCGGTTATCGCTTCTCGGCCTTTTGGCTAAGATCAAGTGTAGTATCTGTTCTTATCAGTTTAATATCTGATACGCGCCCTATCTGGGTGCCATATATTAAATGGATTTTTGAAACAGGGAGATGGAAGAAGAGCTTGCTCTGTCCACTCCACGCATTGACCTGGTATTGCAGTACCTCCAGGACCGGTGCACCCCTCTCTTTTGCAGTGTGACAAAAACAGAATCATCCCAAACTAACCAAAAGCCGAGAAGCCAAAATGAGCTGCTGCAGTAGCAGATTTTGGGAAGAAAGCCTCAGCCACAAGCTGCTTTCCTGCCTGCATTCTTTTTTACCATTCTGTGCACACAGCTTTCTTTTGGACTCTTGTTAACCCCTTGTGTGCTGGCCTACACAACGGCTGTTACTTGGAGAGGCGACGTGTTTGCTATCCTTTTTATTTTCATTCTTCATGTGATGAGCATTTCTTCACAAATCTATGTATTGCTGTGTAAATTCATTGATTTATTTATGTGTTTCCTCATTTTGTATGTATTGATGTATCCATTGCTTGATTTATTTATGTGTTTAATAATTTAGTGGATTTTTTTGTTTTTTGGTCTCTTTATTTTTTGTTGTCTTTCTTTCTTTCTATCAATCTATCTATCTATCTCTCCTTCTTGGCAGACAATAAAAGTCTTTTGAGCTGTCAGTGTTGTCCGTGTGCTTCTTTCTCCACCTGGTGCCTGGACAGGGAAGTTTAAAAAAATGAGTTGAGCCTGCTAGCTAGCTAGGTAGTAAGGCGGGCAGCTAGGTCCACAAGATCCAGTAGCAGCTAGGTGCAATCAGCCTGATCAGCCAGCCAGGTGCTTTCACGACTTTCTATCTGTCTCCGGTGTGCAGGGAGGGGGGCGCGGGGAAGGAGGGGGTGGGGTGAGGGGGGCGCGGGGAAGGAGGGGGTGGGGTGAGGGGGGCGCGGGGAAGGAGGGGGTGGGGTGAGGGGGGTTGGGTGAGGGGGGCGCGGGGAAGGAGGGGGTGGGGTGAGGGGGGCGCGGGGAAGGAGGGGGTGGGGTGAGGGGGGCGCGGGGAAGGAGGGGGTGGGGTGAGGGGGCGCGGGGAAGGAGGGAGTGGGGGGGGGCGCGGGGAAGGAGGGGGTGGGGTGAGGGGGGCGCAGGGAAGGAGGGGGTGGGGAAGGAGGGGGTGGGGTGAGGGGGGCGCGGGGAAGGAGGGGGTGGGGTGAGGGGGGCGCGGGGAAGGAGGGGGTGGGGTGAGGGGGGGCGCGGGGAAGGAGGGGGTGGGGTGAGGGGGGCGCGGGGAAGGAGGGGGTGGGGTGAGGGGGGCGCGGGGAAGGAGGGGGTGGGGTGAGGGGGGCGCGGGGAAGGAGGGGGTGGGGTGAGGGGGGCGCGGGGAAGGAGGGGGTGGGGTGAGGGGGGCGCGGGGAAGGAGGGGGTGGGGTGAGGGGGGCGCGGGGAAGGAGGGGGTGGGGTGAGGGGGCGCGGGGAAGGAGGGGGTGGGGTGAGGGGGGCGCGGGTGAGGGGGGCACGGGGAAGGAGGGGGTGGGGTGAGGGGGGCGCTTTCGGGGGAAGGGGAGGAGGAGGAACCATGCAAATTACAGAGCAGCTATCTGTCCAGTAGTCAGGCAGCAGGTTCCTGGTCGCCGCTGCTGCTTTTTATCACCAAGCAGAGTTGTTTTCCCTGGGCAGTAGTTGTCTTTTTTCGGGCCTAGCAGCCAGCCATGGATTGTTGTTGGTTGTTGTTTTTTAATTTCCAATGGTGGGATTTGTCGGAAGCAGCATTGGTGTTCCCCGTCTCCCAGAGGCAGAGGGAGTGCTTTGAGCGTGCGGCGTCCCAGGCAAGAGCGTTGCGGTTATCGCTTCTCGGCCTTTTCGCTCAGATCAAGTGTCTGAGCCATTAGGAGTTGCGGAACCTGACCCCTCAGCCTGGTGGTGTTTCCTTCGGGTGCACCACCTGCTGCTATTGGGGGGTCAGCTATCCAAAACGTCCGGTTGCGATCATTTTCTGCTATAATAGCAGGTGAACAACGTTGAGGAGGTGATGGAGTTGGAAGATCTGGAGGTGGTGGACTGGAAGAGGATGGAGGAGAACGTCCAGGAATGCTACCAAGAATGCAGTTGGATACCTTGAGGATTGAGGTGGATCCAGAGTATCAGGGACTCAAGAATGGTGAGTTCCTGCAGAAAGTGCTTTTGCATGAGACTCTTAAATTGGGATACACAGACTTTATGTGTTTCCAGGATTTTGAACGTAGGGGGTATTTTGATCTTACCCTAATCTCGGAGTACCTGGCCAATTTTGTATGTGAGTCGTGCAAAGCGATGGATATTTCTGACGTCATGAAGGGTATTAAGATCACTCCTTTGTTTGACAATCCGGTTAAATTCCTTACCATACACATCTATAATCCTCATGTGCCTATGGAGGTGGTAAGGAATTATCTTTTAAGATTCTGTTCGGAGGTGCTTTTTGTTAAAAAAGTTACCAATCAGTTTGGAGTTTGGACTGGGAAAAGGGTTTTTAAAGCCACTTTTCGTAAAGACCCTGATGGTTATAGGAGACCCCCTCCAATGTTTTTCAATTGGGAACAATAGGGGTTTCCTTTTTTATAACCAGATGCCGGCATTTTGTAAAAAATGCATGAAATACGGCCATGAATCTGTAGAAGTTCCTGTGTGTAGGTTCTCTGGCAAGTTGGATCACACTGCCAGTGAATGCCCTAATAAGACCTGTCATCACTGTGGTAAGCGTGATCATGAATTTAAAGATTGCCCAGACAGAAGGAGATGGGAGAAGAAGCCGGCTGCAAAGGATTCCTCTGTTGTGTCTGCTCAGCAAGATTCAGCTGCTACTCAATTTGTTTTGAGTAAAGAGGAGGCGGCAAATATGAAGCGCTGTGGTTTTGAGCGGGACCCTAATGCCAAAAATGATGTGGGGGCCTGGCGTGCTGTGAAGCATCATGTAAGTTCTATTGGGGCTGGTCAGGTGCCCACTTCAAGAGTGTCTGTACTTGCTTCTGTTCAGTCTGATGGGGATGTGAGGGCTGAGACTTTTAAAACACATCATGGTTCCCCTGTGAAGAAATATAAGCTGGATTTCAAACAGCAAAGAGAAGATCTGCTTTTGAGATTTCAACAACAGCGTGGGAAGGTCTCTGATAAGAAGAAACGGCAGTTGGAGAAGAAGCTTGCCAGGTTAGAGAGACTTGCCCCTAAGAAATCTAGGAAGGAAGATGGCAATTTGTCAGATTCCTCTGACGTTTCCATTGTGGGTATTGAGACTGAGTTCATGGAGGAGGGTGCGGCTGTTTCTGTGGAAGAAGTTGCGGAGCGGTTGCCACTTTGAAACCCCCAACCTGTTTTCCTCATTGTCTCATGAGACTCCTTTGGAGGCTTTGATGGAGGAGGTTCAGGAAGAATCTCTCCAAATTCCAGTGTCAGATTCGGTTGTTGCGGACACTGTGAATGTATCCGATGTGAGCGATATAGAAAGTATATTGGATACCAAGATTTCAGAGTTCCCGAGTGGGGCGGAGAGCCCCTTGCCTAGTGATTTCTCAGAGGGCGGGGGTGTTAACACCAAGGGGAAACGTTGACCCCAATGCGCTCTAGATGGTTAAGTTCTTTTCGTTAAATGTATGGAGTATTAGGGGCGCCGCGCGGCGTCATGCTCTGTATGATTTTTTGAATACTAGAGATGATATTTATTTTTTACAAGAGTGTTGTTTAGATAGTGGTTTTAGCGTTGAGATTTTTAAGAACAGGTGGGATAAAGGGCCTTCTTATTGGTCAGGGGGTACTGAAAACAAAAGTGTGGGGGTTGGGATTTTTTTTAAGGGGAATAATTTTCTAATTGAGGATTATGAAGATATTATTCCCGGGAGGCTCCTGATTGTAAATTGTTATTTTTGATTGGTTTTAAATTTAGGTGTATTAATGTCTATGCTCCTACGGAAAAAAAATATTTTAGCTTTGTTTTTAGCAGGGAACACGCCTGTGGTTCTGGGAGGGGATTTTAATTGTATTTTACCTGGGGAGAAGAGGGAAGGTGGATCTGTAGCTGCTAGGTTGGATGGTTCTGCCTCTTTACTTAGAAATCTGTTGGATGATTTTCAGCTTCTAGATGTTTTTAAGGATAAAGGTTTTACCTGGGGGAATATTTTAATTAAATCCCGTATAGATTTCTTTTTTATTTCTAGAGAGTTTCAGGTGTGTGTGTGTAGTGTGTTTGAGAATGTTTTTTCGGATCACAAGTTTTTAGAGTTCTCATGTAATTTTCCTGCTAAATGTAAAAGTAAATCTACGTATTGGAAACTTAATACTTCTTTGTTACAAGATGAAACCATTAAAAATAATTTTATACAAAAATACAAGTCTTGGAGTTTTTGTAGGGGGAATGAAAATATATTGACATGGTGGGATACAACTAAATTACGTATTAAAGATTTTTTTATTAAGGTTGGTAAGCAGAAGGCTAGGGAGCAGAAAATGTTTTACAGTAGGTTACAGTTTAAGCTTCAAGCATTGTATAGAGCCCGTTCTTTTAATTGTGAGGTAGAGGAGGATATTTTAAAGGTAAAAGAGGAAATTAAAAAGGTTTTAGAAGCTAAAGGCAAACAAATTATTTTTAATTCCAGAGTACAAATCCTGGAGGAGGATGAAAAATGCTCCAGGTACTTTTTTAAGAAAACTGTAAATAAGAAAACTTTTAGTGATATTTCAGATATTAAACAAGTTGTGCATGATTTTTATTCTGTTTTATACTCCCCTAAGACGGTTGATGATTCTCTGGAAGAATATTTTTTAAACTTTTTAACTTCTTCTTTTAATTATGAAGATAAAGGGTTTTTAGCCGGGGATTTTAATAGCACTGAAATTCATGATGCAGTTAAAAGTTTTTTAAACAAAAAAAAAAAAAAACACCTGGCGGTTTACCTATAGAGTTTTATTCAGTGTTTTGGGATGTTCTTAAAGATGATTTTATGCTTTTAATACAACAATGTGCGACCACTAATTTATTACCCGAATCCTGGAAAAAGAGTGTGGTTGTTTTACTTCATAAAAAAGACGATAAAAGCAAAATTACTAATTGGCGCCCTATTACTCTTTTAAACACTGACTACAAGATTTTTTACTAAACTTTTAGCTACTCGTTTGAGAACCGTTATTTTTAAGGTGATAGACCCCTGTCAGGTGTGCGCCGTGCCTGGCAGGAGCATCACACAGATTTTAAGTGCTATTAGAGATATATTTTATAGTTTATATAGGAGCCAGAATTTAGCCTTGTTTGGGATAGATTTTGAAAAAGCATTTGATAAGTTAGCTCATAGGTTTTTATTTAAGGTTTTAGCTAGATTGGGGGTACCAGAGAGGATGTTAGGTCAGATTAGGAGTATTTATGAGGGGTGTTTTAGTGTTTTTTCTGTAAATGGGTTTTTAACTGTGGGTGTTAATATTAGGTCGGGTGTAAAACAGGGATGCCCCTTATCCCCTATTCTATTTATTTGCTGTATCGAACTCCTTCTTTGTGGTATTAGACAGGAAAAGATAAGAGGGTTTCAATATTCTGGGTGGTGGTGGGATTCAGGCTAAGGCTGTTGCCTACATGGACAATATCACTATTTTTTGTACTGACCCTGTGTCACTTAAAAGGGCTATTCGTATGACTGAGTGGTTCTGTGAGGCTTCGGGTTTTAGGGTTAATATAAATAAGTCTGAATGTATGTTGTTTGGTAGGTGGGACAGTCTTTTAGATATTAATATACCATTAAGGAGGTATATGATAAAGATTTTAGGTATTTTAGTTTTAATCTAAAGAGTGATTTTATGTGGGATTCTATTTTACAGAAAATAAAGAAAAAGATGGAATTCTGGAAGTTAAGAAAATTGACTCTTGAGGGAAATTTTTTTAATTATTAGACAAATAATATTGCCAATTATTTTATATCCTGGGATGATTTTATTTCCTCCCATTCTCTGGTTGAAGAGGATAATCAGGGAATGTTATCTTTTTATGGAGGGCTAAGATGGAGCGCGTGAGAAGGACTGAAATGTATAAAGATCATATTAATGGGGGTAAAAACTGTTTGGATTTTAAAAGGTTTCTGAGTTTTAAGTTTTTGGCTTTTAACATAAAGATGGCTCTTTTATCAGAAGATTGCATGGCAAGTCTTTTTATTAAGTTTTTTACTGATTTTATTTTTAAGAAATATAACTGGGGTTTACTTTCTTTTTTTAATCCTCCAGAGCATTATGTCATTTTAGAGAAGATTATTAGAGAATATAATTTAAAGTCTTTTACTGTTGACATTTTACAAGATCATTGGAAAATTTTAAAAGTTTTTAAGTCAACTGAACCAATTTCTGGTATTTTAAATTTTTCTTCTGCAGTTTCCCAGAGGATATGGCAGTTGGTGTCTCATCCTCAGCTAAGTAACGCACAGAAGGACCTGGCTTGGGGTATAGTCACGGGCTCCTTGCCAACGAGAGAATTCCAACATCGAAGGGGCCTGGTGGCGAGAGCCCAGGGAGAATTGTTTCCAGGATGAGACACCACTCCATGTCTTCTGGAATTGTTTTTATGCTCAAGAGTTATGGAGGAAGATTGGCCCTCTTTTTAAATGGGTCAGTGGTTTGCAATTTTTAAACCATGAGGTGGTTTTATATGGAAAGATGCCAGGCATTGAGGAGGAGAAATCTTTATGTATCTGGTTAATGATTAATTGTTTTAAGGAAGCCTTATGGTTTTCTAGAAACCTTTTATTATTTAAAAAAGAAACTATTTTACCTAAGGATTGTTTTAATTACGCTCTTAATCTAATGTATATTTATTTTTTGCGGGATGGGAAACATTTAGGACGAAAAGTGGCCCAGAAGAAATGGCAATTTTATTTATGGAACAGTATTTGTTTTTAATTATGATTTAGAGTTAGGTGTTTAGGGATAGTGTTTAGGGACAGTGTTTAGGGACAGTTTAGTTGGGTTGGTGTATTAGAGAGGGAAAGGATTAGGGTTATTTTTCAGGGTAAGTGTTAGGGCTGTTAGGTTTAGATTTTGTAAGGGTGAGTGATAGGTTATTTAGAGTTTTTTCCCACAAGGATGTGATTGAGTTTTCCCAGTATATATGCAAAAGATGGACGTTGGTTGGATTATAAAGCATATTTGGGTTTTGTCTCATGACTGAGTGGATTTAATAAAAAATAAAATAATCTGTTCTTATCAGTTTAATATCTGATAGGCGCCCTATCTGGGTGCCATATATTAAATGGATTTTTGGAACAGGGAGATGGAAGAAGAGCTTGCTCTGTCCACTCCACGCATTGACCTGGTATTGCAGTACCTCCAGGACCGGTGCACCCCTCTTTTGCTGTGTGACAAAAACAGAATCAACAAAACATCCCAACAACGACAAGAAAGCCGACAATGGAAATTAACTGCTGCTGCTGCAGTAGCAGCATACTTTGTGAAGAAAGCCTCAGCAACAAGCTACTTTCCTGCCTGAATTCTTTTTTGCCATTCTGTGTGCGCAGCTTTCTTTTGGACTCTTGTTAACCCCTTGTGTGCTGGGCCAAAAAAGCCTAGAAAATGGCTTTTACTTGGAGAGGAGGCGACGTCTTTGCTATTTTTTTTTCCATTCTTCATTTGATTAGCATTTCTCCACAAATCTATGTATTGCTGTGTAAATTTCATGATTTATTTATGTGTTTCATCATTTGGTATGTATCAAGGTGTCCATTGCTTGATTTATTTATGTGTTTACCAATTTTGTGATCTTCTTTCTTTTTTTGTCTCTTTCTATCTATCTCTCCTTCTTGGCAGACAATAAAAGTCTTGGGAGCTGTCAATGTTGTCCGTGTGCTTCTTTCTCCACCTGGTGCCTGGACAGGGAAGTTTAAAAAAAATGAGTTGAGCCTTCTTGCCTAGCTAGCTAGGTAGGTAGTTAGGTAGGCAGCTAGGCCCAGATGATCCAGTAGCAGCTAGGTGCAATCAGCCTGATCAGCCAGGTGCTTTCATGCCTGTCTGTCTCCGGAGTGCAGCTACAACGGCGGGGGGAAGGAGGGGGGCCGTTTTCGGGGGGATGGGGCGGAGCCATGCAAATTGGAGAGCAGCTATCTGTCCAGTAGTCAGGAGGCTGCAGGTCCGTCGTCGCCGCCGCTGCTTTTTATCATCAAGCAGGGTTGTCTTCCCTGGCCAGTATGTAGTTGGCTGAGGCTAGCAGTTGTCTTTTTTAAGCTCTAAGGCCACTCATGGGCCATGATGGTGATGCAACATTCTCAACATTTTAGTAACCTAGGTAATATCAATGGGAGTAAAAATAGCATAACTTGCAGGGTTAACAGTAGTATGTAAAGGTCAGGCTATATAGGACATGTCAACAAAACATTATAGCAGAGTTAAATTGTATATACGTAGGTTCTATGGAGTGTGTAAATCTCTAAATAACTAGCTTTGTATAAAATAATTCTATGTTAGCCCCTAGCATTTACCTATGTATGGCATATAATGTGGGTAGTGAAGTACCAATACTGGAAATAAATAGAAGGGATTTGATATGTGGGATATAAAAGTGCTTGCTCTGTACAACACTTAGGTATAATTTTATATCCAGAGGTGTGGGTAACCTTGGGGTATTGCTAGCCTCACCTATATAAAAGTATATAATACTGGCATGAACATTGAGACCAACACATGTACCTGACCTACGCTTTGTGGGTGTAATCTCAACATTAAGTAGAGGAACTCATATTTCCATGCAACAATACACATCGATATTAAAGTAATATACATCATAAACATAAACTTAGATAGCCAAAACATTTGTGGTATAATGATAAACATATGACAGGAAATTATTCACATCTATTGTGGGACATTCCCTCTTTCTGGGGGGGTTACCAGGTATTGAAATAAGTCTAGGGCATGAATGGCAGCAGAAACCTGCACACAGTGAACTAGGCTGGCTCTGTGTTCGACGTGTCATGAATCAGGGGATGACTGTCATGCTTGCCACACTTTACAATTATATAGTGATAACTTTTAGCCCCAGCCTTATATTAGCGTGAAACTACAGTTTTAACTAAATTTGACAGACCTATTATGATACTAAGTACAGAAATATCTCCTCCTTGGTTTTAAGGGTATAGTTCTCACCAAAGTCTCTCAACAAAAATAGCGTTACTGATAATAATATGGGCCAGCTTTTTATCCTATTCCAGATCTGTCCATACCTCTAATTGGGAAAGGATTTATCTGCCCCACGGCCATCCAACTTTTCAAGATGAGACTTTCTCCTTTCTGTTCCGTGTTGGCAGCATATTGAAGCTGTGGCCTGGGCGTGATGATCGCGCCCGATATCTCGGTGTAACTACCACACTCCGATTGCAGCGGTAAAGGAGTCAGCTTAGTGGCCACTGCACCCGCCTGTATTGAGGCAAATGAATATAAATTCTGTCACTGTTTGGGATCGGCCTTGGTAATACACAGGTCTGTAGGGTCGGGGCTCCCCATCCGTTGTCCTTTTCTGATGATGTCCTTAGCTGAGGGTGGGGAAATACAGCTGACTGTGCCGTTAGGGCTGGGGGATGTTAGGTTAGGAATTCCAACTTGTGCCCCACTCTGATTCCTATAGTCGGCTGCGTGAATGTTATCTCTACTCACAGTATTCGGGGTCTCCCTAGCCCTCTCACTGTGAAGTGTGAGCTGCGGTAGAACTACGGAGGTCCTGGGATCCCCCGCAAAGGCTCCTAAGGTCATTAGATCTTCCTTCTGATGTTTCAAGTTAGGCAGGTACTCCTTTTCTGTATGGTCCACACAGCTCTCTTGGATAGAGCAATGGTATTTCTGCATTGATCGGATCATTAACACGTGGTGTAACGTCTCTGGCACCGCATTTTTTTGCATAGCGCTGATCCTGTTATCCTTGCCGGAGACTTTAATATTATTATTATATAGTATTGCAGGGGGAAGGCAGGAAGCGTAAGCGAGGTGATGTTCCTTTAGATGTTACCTCTAGATTGTTAAAAGAAACTGTTGAAGATTTTATACTGACTGATGTGTGGGTAAAAGGTAACCCAGGTAAACCTGGTTATACTTGGGGAAGAACTGACGTACAGTCTAGGATTGATTTTATTTTTTGCTCTTTTTTTTCTGTTAAGCGGACAACCCTCCTAGATAATGTTTTCTCGGAATATAAGTGTTTGTGTTCCACCTTGACTGTGGTCAAAGAATTAAGGGGCCCTGGTGTATGGAAACTTAATACATCCTTATTAGATGATGATGAAGTTGTAAGTCTTTTCTATGATAAGTATCATTATTAGCAAACTCTTAAAATATTTTATTCTTCAATTGTTTTTTGGTGGTTTATGGTGAAGAAGGAGATTACATTTTTTTTCCCTACACTAGGAAAAATTAAAGCTTGTGAAAGGAGGCAGATTTATGATGATTTGCAGGATAGGCTACAAAACAAAGGATTTGAGGTGGAGGAAGATATAAATAGGACTAAGATAGACATTAAACATAAGATTACTGAAGTAGGTAAACAAATTATTTTTCAGTCGTTATTTTTTAAAAAAAAATCCTTTAAAAGGAACCATACGAGTGCTTTGGTGGAGGGAGGAGTAAGAGTAGTAACTAATGAGGGCATGCTTAATGTTATTGATACTTTTTACTCTGACCTATTTGCTGAGAAGCAGACTGATAACTCTGATTTCTTTTTAGATTCTGTATCAGATTTTTTGCCAGCAGAGGAGTCTGTAGAGCTATGTGGAGACATTTCAGAGGCAGAGCTTAAGCATGCGGTTGATGATGCAACAAATAATAAATCTCCTGGTTTAGACAGATTGTCTTATGAATTTTTAAAAATCTTTTGGGAGCTTATTAAAGTTGATTTGTTGAGTGTATGCAATTGCCTGTTGTCCTCCAGTAAAATCCCTGAAGCTTTCTCTAGAGGGGTCATTACGCTCCTTTATAAAAAGGGAGATAAAGAAGATATATACGGAATTGGAGGCCTATAACTTTGCTTAACTGCGATTACAAGTTGTTAACAAAGGTCATAGCCAATAGGATAAGGAATGTTATTCATTATGTTATCAGAGAGGACCAATCATGTGGTGTTCCAGGGAGAAACATTGCTGACAGTTTAAGTTTCCTTAGAGATGCTATTTATGCTAAAAGTAGGAGTCAACCTATGGCTGTGCTCTCCCTAGATTTTTAAAAGGCCTTCAATTCTATTTCTCATGTTTTTCTTTTTAAGACCCTTGGGAAAATGGGTTTTCCGTCCCCTTTGATTGATTTGATTAAATCTTTGTATGATAGTGGCACTAGTAAAATTCTTGTAAATGGTTTTTGTGGAGATTCAGTTTCTGTACGATCTGGGGTGAGACAAGGGTGTCCCTTATCTCCAGTCCTATTTATTTGTGCTCTAGAACCCTTGTTAAATAAGATCAGGCAATATAAGCTAATTAGAGGGATTTTTATAACAGGTGCTGGGGGACAACAGGCAAAGTGTATTGCTTATATGGATGACCTTAATGTTTTGTGCTCCTCTTACTCTTCCATCCACAGAAGTCTTTTTTGGGTTAATCTTTTTTCTTGTGTTTCTGCCTTAAGGGTTAACCTGGAGAAGTGTGCCTGTATGGTTTATGGCACATGGAGGGATGATTTACCTACAGATATTCAGGTAAATTATGATAGTATTAAAATCTTAGGAGTCTGGTTTGATCAAAACCTGTCAGGAGAACAGAACTGGGTTGGTATTATTAAAAAACATGAAGAGAAAATAAATTTTTGGAAATTAAGAGATCTGTCCCTTGAAGGTAAAGTGCTTATAATAAAAGCGGTCTTGTTACCTATTATTCTTTATAGTTGTATTATTTTTCCACCTAATAATTTATGGTTAAAACTTTTAAAAAAAAAGCCTTTGTTGTTGTTCTCATGGAACTCTAAAATGGATAAAGTTAATAGAGAAAATGTCTGTAAAACAAGGATCTGGGTGGTAAAGGTGTACCAGATTTAGGAGTTTTTGTTTATTTAAAGACTTTAGCCTATCTTGTTAGAACTTAAAATAGCTCCAATAGGGCTGCTGCTTTTTTAAGGTTTTTTCTAGGAGGTACCTTTTTTAAGTACAAGTGGTTTACATTTCATTAAAATATCCTTTTTTGCTGACACCACCAAAGTTTTTTAAGTTTGTTGAGAAAATTATTAGGGATTTTCATTTACAATCTGTTCCTTTAGATGTTGTTCAGAAACAAAGATAACTGACAGATTGGGTTCAGAAGGGTTCTACTATTGTTCCAGTGGAGCGCTTCTCAGAGTCTGTCTGTAAAGGAGTTTGGCAGAAAGTATCTAATGTTTGTCTTTTGAATTTTCAGAAGGATTTTGCTTGGTCTGCCATCCATCAGTGTGTTCCCACTCGATATTTTCAACATAGGCGTGGGTTGGTCAGATCGGAGGTGTGCCCTAGGGAACAGTGTTGGTGGAGTTAAACAGTTCATCATTTATTGTGGGATTGTTTTTTTTTTGCTCAAAATGTTTGGCAGGAATGTACTCCATTGTTTGTTTTTCTTACAGGTATCCCAAGTATAAATTATTATATGCTACTTTATGGTTTAACTCTTTCTATGTCAAATTCAAAACATTGTATGGCCTGGAAATTTCTCAATTGTATTAAAGAATCCCTGTGGAAATGTCGTAATATTTTTTTGTTTAAAAGAGATGTTATATCTGAAAAAGATTGTATTGGAATTGCTTTGAGTTCTTTGTATACTTATTTCCTTGTTGACGAAGCTAAGAATGCAGAAAAAGCTGTTGAAACATGGAAGCCAAATTCATGATCTAAAAAAATGACACTGTGATATGTTTTGTAGTTAGGTTACTTTATTATATTAGTTTTTTTGTTGAATATGTTTTGTTTTTAATTGTTGTTGGAAAAATTTGTTTTTTAATAAAAAGATAAAATCTGTTCTTATCAGTTTAATATCTGATATGTCCCCTATCTGGGGACCATATATTAAATGGATTTTTTGGAACAGGGAGATGGAAGAAGAGCTTGCTCTGTCCACTCCACGCATTGACCTGGTATTGCAGTACCTCCAGGACCGGTGCACCCCTCTCTTTTGCTGTGTGACAAAAACAGAATTGCGATGACAAGCGAAATTAGCTGCTGAACTTGGGAAGAAAGCCTCAGCAACAAGATGCCTGCATTCTTTTTTTGCCTTGTATTTTGTCGGTGTGCGCGGACAGCTTTCTTTTGGACTCTTGTTAACCCCTTGTGTGCTGGGCCAAAAAAGTTTTGAAAACGGCAGTTCTAGGAGAGGCGACCTTTTTTCTATCCTTTTTTTTTTATTCTTCATTTGATTAGGATTTCTTCCCAAATGTATGTATTGATGTATTTAATCATTTTGTGACTTTCTCTATCTATCAATCTATCCTTCTTGGCAGACAATAAAAGTAATTTGAGCTGCTGGAGCAGCAGCTTGTGTCAATTTTGTCCGTGTGCTTCTTTCTCCACCTGGTGCCTGGACAGAGAACTTTAAAAATGACTTGAGCCTGCTTGCCTGGTAGCTATCTAGCTAGGTAGGTAGGTAGCTAGGTCCAGAAGATAAAGTAGCAGCTAGGTGCAATCAGCATCAGCCAGGTGCTTTCACGTCTTTCTGTCTCCGGAGTGCAGCGGCAGGTGGCGGGGGAAGGCTGGGGGCCGTTTTTGGGGGAGGAGCCATGCAAATTGGAGAGCAGCTAGCTGTCCAGTCAGGCAGCAGGAAGAAGCTTGCAGAAGCAGCAGCAAGCAGGGGGTCTTCCGTGGCCAGTAGTAAGCTGGCTGAGGCTAGTAAGTAGTTGTCTTTTTCAGGCCTAGCCTAGCAGCAAGCAAGGGTGGTGGTCATCGCCGCTGCTGCTTTGTAATTTCCAATTGTGTCAATTGTCGCCAGTTGTCTGCCCTGTCTCCCCGAGGCAGATGGAGTGCTTTGGACGTGCAGCGTCCCAGACAAGAGCGTTGCGGTTATTGCTTCTCTGCCTTTTGGCTCAGATCAGTGGGTAATTTCATTTAGCTGATCTGGCCAGAAGGAAGCTCGGGGACCCCCTCACTTGGCCTTTGGCCACCTTCCTTCAGGGTTGGGGCATTGCTGCTTTTGGGTGTTGGGGCACGACCCTGGGCTTAAAACGAGTAGCGATCGGTAGGCGTTTGGCAGTTTTTCTTTTCCGGAGGACCCGCTCCCTCGGCCTTGAGCCCCTTCCCCTTTTTTGGGTTATGATCCTTGCTGCTATAAGGGGGGTGGCATTCCCTTTTTTGTTCCTTTTTGCGATGGCATCTAAGGTTTTTTTGGTCGTTTCCTTCGGGGGTGCGACTTTTTCCTACCTCATTTAACTCAGTGAGCGTTTTTGTTAGTGCTGAGGTTAGAGAGAAAGTGACAGATTTTTTTCTTTTTCAGGCAATCTTTTTTGATTTTTTACATTTAAAAGATTTTAAGTGTAGTCAGGATTTTTCTAAGATGGGATTTATTGATGTGACCTTTTCTGCTTCTGAAGCCTTATCCAGGTTTAGTATTGTCAGCATGATTTATTTAAGGGGATTAGGTGTGAGTTTCATTCTAAAGAGGAAGAGACTTTGTTAACTCTTCATATGTATAATCCCTATGTCTCTGAAAATGATATTATGGTATATCTAAGAAAATATTGTTCTCTGGTAGTTTTTCTAAGATATTTAAAAAATCCTGTAGGGGTTTGGAATGGTAAAAGGCAATAAAAGGTTATTTTCCATCAAGATGAATCATGTTACGATGGTTTTCGTTACCCCCTTTAAATGTTTCTATTGGGCCTAATAAAGGGAGGGCGTACTTTAAAGGTCAAGGGAATTTTTTGAGAAAATGTCTTGTTCATGGTCATCAGACCAGTGAATGTAAGGAAAAATTCTGTACCTATTGTAAATGTGATGAACATTATACCATTGAATGTAAAGTTAAGACCTGTTATTTATGTAATGCCATTGGTCACTTGTTTAGTGACTGTCCGAAAAAAAACTGCTAAAATGTCTTATTCTAGTGCTGTTAAAAAGCCTGTTCAAAATGTTGACCCTTCTATGCCCTCTATATCTAATAGTGTTCCTTCTGGGACAATTACCGACTCCAAACTTGTTAATGTTGTTCCTGATGATGTTAAATTTGAAAATTCCCTAGGGGATGTTTCCCCAGGGCAATCTGTTCTTTTGCTTTCTACTTCTGCAGATTCCAATTTTTCTCCTCCAGTGAAAATGTCCAAGTGTGATCAAGAGTCCCTGAAGAATCTGCAGCCTATGGACAGTGACAACATGGATACATCCAGTAGTGTGGCGGTTGATGGCCAGGATGTTTCTTTGTCTTCTCTTACAGGTTCTTCTATTCCCTGTGCGCAGATGGTGCAGACCCAGGTGGCAGTCTCCACTGAAGAGGTGTCCGTGGAAGCGGGTGTCGTTTTGGCGGATGTAGACTTGCCGGTGTCGTCATGTGATGAATCTGTGATGGAGCTCTCTCGTATTGATTGTAAGAGTCTATTCAAGTGTTGAAGAAGAAGACTAAGTTAGAGATGGTTCTGATTATAAGAAAAGGCTGGAGAATGTGTTTAGTGGGACCGAATTGTTCGGGAGTTGTTCCTCTCCTGGTTCAGCTCTTGAGGGTTTGGAACTGGACTTAAGTTCTTCAGTGCTTTGTATTGATGAGGATTTTCAAAGTCCTGTATCTGTTTCTACAGTAGAAAGTAATGGTGATTTTTTTTTAGATGTCATCATGGAACAGATTAAAGTATTAACCTTTAATGTACGTGCTATTCAATCTAAGGCACGTAGAGCTGCTTTGGTAGCGTTTGTTGCTACTCTTGGTTTTCATATAATCTGCTTACAAGAGTGTGCGTTGTCGTCAGATTCAGATCAAACTGCCCTACAGTAGGAGTGGAAGTATGGGCCGTCTGTGTGGTCTGGAACCAATGATAATAAAAATGCAGGAGTTGCTATTATGTTCAATACTAATCAATGTAAAGTTTTGGAGTCAAATGTTATTACATCTGGTCGTGCATTGTCTGTAAGGGTTGATTTTAAAGGTAACATTTGTTCTGTCTTTAATGTTTATGCCTCCCCTTTTAAACAGGAAAGAGCAGATATATTTGAGACCTTAAGCTTTTTTCTGCGATCTGAGCCTACTATTGTTGTAGGTGACTTCAATACAGTTTTGAAGGCCGAAGGGTGTAAGAGGTTGCGTGGTGAGGGCTCGGTTGATAGCACCTCTAAGAAACTGGCTTAGATGATCGTAGATACAGGTCTGGTGGATGTTTGGCAAAAAGTTAATCCACAATTTCCTGGGTTTACATGGGAGAGGGTGTATGTACAATCTCGAATAGATTTTGTTTTCTGCTCAACCTTTTTTCCCCCTGTGCAGGCAACATTAATTAATAACATTTTTTCCGACCATAAACTTTTGTCTTGTACTCCTCAGATTTCAAAGGAGTGTCATGGGCCAGGTATATGGAAGTTTAATGCCTCAATGCTATCTGATGAAGATGTTGTAAACAGGTTTCTTAAATTATTTCAGAGTTTGTCAGTCCTTAAAAAATATAATTCATCTCCTTTGAGTTGGTGGCATATGTTAAAGGATGAAACCAGGTTCTTTTTTCCAGAAATGGGGTAAAATTATTGCTAAGGAGAAAAGGGCTGTTTATAATTCTTTGCTCCTTAGATTGCAGTGGTTATACCGGAAGAGGAATGGTGGTATGTCAGTTGAGGAAGAAATTAAAAATCGTATTTCTGACATTGGGAAATCTATAATTTTTAATTCCAGCGTTAAACATGTGGAGGAGGGGGAAAAATGTTCCCGGTACTTTTTTAAAAAGCCTTTTTGTAAAACTGACATGAAAGTATTAGTGGAGGGAGATGTTTCTAGTACTTCCACTACTGGTATCCTGGATATTGCTACTAACTTTTATAAATCTTTGTATGATGTTAAAAGATGATTCCCTTTCGATGAGTGATTTTTTAGATTCTATTACAGACAGACTTCCAGAGGATGCACGTGTTGATTTATGCGGCCCTATTACTGAAGCAGAACTTCAAACAGCAGTAGATGATAGTGCTTCAGGGAAATCTCCGGGGGCTGATGGATTTTTTTTAATGAATTTTATAAATCTTTTTGGGAAATCCTTAAGGGTGATCTCTTAGAAGTGCTTAATTATGTTTTATCTTGTGATGTTATTCCTGCTTACTTTTAAAGGTATTGTTACTCTCCTTTATAAAAAAGGTGACAAGGCTAATATACGAAACTGGAGACCCATTACGTTACTTAATTGTGACTACAAGCTTTTAACAAAAGTCTTAGCTAATAGAATTAAGAGAGTGGTGCACTATGTGGTTAAAGATGACCAATCTTGTGCTGTGCCAGGAAGAACTATTATGGATAGTATTTGTTTATTAAGGGATACACTTTTGTACTGTATTGATATTAAGTTACCAGTTGCCTTAGTAAGCATGGATTTTGAAAAGGCATTTGACTCTGTGTCTCATCACTATCTTTTTTCTGTTTTAGCTCGTATGGGGTTTCCTGAGTTACTGTTACATCAGATTAGAGCCTAGTATGTAAGTAGTGAGAGCATGTTGTTGGTGAATGGTCACTGTGGCAGATCCTTCCCTATAAGATCTGGGGTTAGGCAGGGCTGCCCTTTATCACCCCTTCTTTTCATATGTGCGATAGAACCTTTTCTTAATGTAATCCGTGAGGATAAAGTTATTAAAGGGATCTTTTTACCAGGTTCTGGGGTTAGCAAGTTATATATGTGTCATATATGGATGACGTTAGTGTGATCTATTCATCTTATGCTGATATTCATCGTTGTGTTCTGTGGGCAAGTATTTTTTCTGCGTGTTCTGCCTTAAAATTAAATTTGGGGAAAAGTGTCTGTATGATTTTTGGGAATTGGATGATCTTCCTCAAGGGTTACAGATAATTTATGATAAGGGTAAAGTTCTTGGGGTTTGGTTTGACCAAAAAGTGAGCGGTCAGGAAAGCTGGTCTGTTTTGACTGCTAAAATGGAGGATAAATGTACCTTTTGGTCATTAAGAGACTTGTCTATGGAGGGTAAAATATTAGTTATAAAATCTGTTATTTTGCCTTTAATTTTGTTTTGTTGTCTTATTTTTCCTCCAAACATTAGGGTTAAGGATTAGGATTAAGAGAATTAAGAAACCCATTTTTCATTTTTTCTAGAGTTCAAAAATGGAGAAACTTTCGAGAGAAAAGTTGTGTAAATCTAAAGTCTGTGGAGGAAAAAGTTTTCCGGATTTTGATAAGTACATTCTATTGAAACTCATTTCCTATATTGTTAGTACTTCTCTTAAAGAGAATAAAATTGGTGTTTTCATTAGATATCATACTGGTAGGTTGCTTCATTGATTTGGGTGGTGTATTTGGTCTTTGAGGTGTCCTTATAGATTAAATGTTTTGCAGAAAATTGTGACTTTGTTTAATCTTAAGAATGTCCCTTTAAGTGTGGATATTGATCAAAAGAAGCTTTGTAACCATGCCTCTCCTTCCTGTTTTGTTCTTCCAGTGCAGCAGTTTACAGAAGATGCTTCAAAAGTGATTTGGCAGCGAGTTTCTTCTTTTTTGTGTAATTCCCAAAAAGATTTTGCATGGTCAGCAGTGCATGATTGTGTTCCAACATAGACGTGGTCTGGTGAGGTCTGTATGTTGCCCGAGGAATAAATGTTTCTTATCAGAATCTGTTTTTCATGTATTGTGGGAATGTTGGTTTGCCAAGCAAGTGTGGGTTGACTGTATGCCTTTATTGAATCATTTAGGGGTTTCACTACCGCTTACTTATAACACTGTCTTATATGGGTCTTTTCTTACCTTGTCTAATGCTCGTGATAGTCATTTGGCAGTTGTTAAATTGTATTAAAATCTCTTTATGGGGGGGCGGAGACAGCTCTGTATCTGAGCGGTCGCTTTTTTCACAGCTCCGGACCAGGTCCGATAATTCTCCTACATTTGACCGCTCAGTGCAGCCCAACTCACTTCCAAATCAAGGTTCAGACTGCAGGAGGATCCCATAAATATCGGGTAACCCAATTGCAGGAGATTGCTATCTTCTATACACGTAAAGGTTACTTCAGCAACTACTGGGGAACGGCCATCTTTCGCCCACGAGGTGCCTTACTCATACTTTACACTTAACTGGGTATTAGATCAGCAGCAGAGATATCTGGGGAGGAATGGAGGATCTCCAAGCCACTATATTAGCCCAGCTAGAGGCGTTTGACAGCCTGATGTGCCGCAGATTTAAGGACACAAGTTGCGCCTCTAACCCATATTATGGCGCCGACTCTGAGTCTAGAACTAACATTGCCTAATCCCCTGCCACAACAACCTCTTAAGCAGGAGCCCTTGACATGCTCTGACGAAGCAGAAGACCGCTCTACTCTAACAGTGACAGAGCTGCCAAAAAACATTGCAACTTATGCAGTGGAAGTAGCGGTTACAATCGGGAGCTCCATAGTAAGGCTGGAGAGGGACTCCCAGATCACGGCTCCTCAGCAATTACCTGCCGATGCACTTCATCCCACAGCCGTAGATGAGCACTACAGCCTTGAGATCCCTGATCACGTAAGGGAAGCCACCGAGTATCTTGAGCCACATGTCACTACACAAAAAGGTTTAAGAGCGAAGCAGAGTACCCTTGGGACCCGACTGGTCGGGTGGAAGACCGGAACAGAATATGCTCCTATAGGCTCTATCGCTACTTCACCATCTGCTTTGGATCCCTCTCGCAGCCACATCATCCTCCTGCTATTTTCTGAGGTCAGGCACCACCTGGAATGTCCTATAGCCACTGCGGATGCTAGACCCACTGATCGCTACTTAGGGTTACCTTCTTAATCCACCGCAGTCTTACCAACAGGTCGTTATAAACGCATGTGTGCGGTCCGTATTAGGAGAGGAGTGGGTTAAAGACCTTGGATACCTCTTTTTGGAGAACCGCTGCAGTCGCGGTTGCTTCATTGCTATCCACTCAGCCACAATTGCTAAGCTCTTGCTAGAGACTCGCAGCCCAAATCTTCATATATTCTCAATATTCATAGGACATATTTAAGATTCCTTGGGTGATAGACTCTCACTCCAAAATTTTTGCTTTCTCCATATGGTGGCCACAGTGGGGAACTCATTTAAGGTTTTATTTTCTTTATGGATATTCTATCCCACACTTTTATTCTGGAAAATATGGTCACTATGACATCAACCTGTTAAACTTATATGCAAAGGAGCTATAATTTTTGTAAAATTTTATTTTCTGGTATTTATATTCTCCTATGTTTAGCCCACACTGATGGTCCTTACTGCAATGTTTAATGTTTTAGAAGTGGTATTAAATTTGCGCATTTATTCTATTTTTATAAGAGTATGCTAGGTACTTACATGCCAAGGTGTTATTTTGACACTGAAGTTTTACTATTCTGTGGTAGCGTGTATGCTGAATAGAATTGCCTTGCTCAAGGTTTAAATTTGTGAGGTTTTTTTTTTATATACACCCTTATCATACACAACCTAGAGTTCTCATATGTTATTTGTATAGGCTTTTTCTAAACCTTTATATTTCACAACAATTGTGGTACATACCACTTGTTGGTTAACTATGACGTTCACTCTGTTGATAAGGCATATACCTACAAGTTGGACTCTCTACCCTATTTTCTAGGTGTACTCATGGTTAGTTTTTACTGATATATCCCTGAAGGTAGCTGCTCATTCTCTACATAACAAGGTGTACATCTCCTTCTTAGAAGTTTCTGTGTTTAATGCCTAGAGTTCAGCAAAACCCCTTGATTCTAAGCAAACATTACTTTCCTTAGCCCTAAGACTTCAGCTCCTTCCTATCCTTTTTATTTTCACAGTTATATTGTACCTTGAAACATGAGATATATGTTCCTTATATGATATTGATTGCCATATACCCTACAGTTTTGTATTTAGGAAGTGGTTTCATCATATATAATACCATAGAGATCTATATGTATTCACTTGAGGAATCTAATAGTCTATGAGCTAGGCTCCTTGGTCTGCTGATGATTGCTGCTTGTTTATAGTAACAAGCCTAATACAGGGCCTCTGATTTTTAGGTATAGCAGGTCTTCAGTAAGAAGTCTTATACGGTGTCCTCTAGTGTCTAGGTACAATACGTATACAGCAGCAAGTTTTTATATAGTATCCTTTAGTATATAGGTACAGCTTATGTTTAGGAACAAGTATTTTATAGGGCTATCTAGTATATGGGTACACCCTGTATCTAGCAGTACATCACATTCAGAGCCCTCAGCGCATTGGTACTGCTTGTGTATAGTAATAAGACCAGTACGGTCCCTCTAATTTGTGGATATTCCTTGTATATAGTGACAAGTCTTATATAGTTGCCTTTAGTTTCTCGGTACAACTCGTGTTTAGTGACAAACCTAATACAGTGTATCCAGTGTGTTAGCACGGATTTATAGTAACAAGTCTAGTATATAGGTACAGTTTACGGATAGTATTAAGTTTAATGCCGACCCCCTGGTATATAGGTATTAAAGAGCCTCTAGTGTTTAGATATAGATGGTGTGTGGTAGTGGATTTAGTATAGTACCCTCTAGTACGCAGGTATTGTTTGAGTTTGTTAATAAGACTAACTTAGGGCTCCTAACAGTCATTGGCCACAGCACTCTTGATATTTAATCCCCAATACCTTTCCAGTATCCTTTCTGGCTCCGCCCTCCTCTTTCCCTTCCATTTCGAGCGGCTCTTGCCCGCTGCATCCCCCTCCCCATGTACTTAGGCCTATATGAGGCCAGACATAAGCCAACTCCCTACCTCTCACCATATCTAGCCTATAGAGTATCTCTTATCTCGAGGTAGAGACCATTAGTCATTAACCATATAATATAAAAACCGAGGTTTCAATGTTATATGTTCCAGTCACTCAAATTCCCTACATTTTGATTTCTATTGTGTGCATGATGTCAGAGGTGGTGTAATAACTCATGTTAAAGGGACATGCCATCCACATTTTTTCTTTTATGATTTAGAAAGAGAATGCAATTTTAAACATCTTTCTAATTTACTTATATTATCTAATTTGTTTTATTCTCTTGATATTATTTGATGAAAAGCATATCTAGATATGCTCACTAGCTGCTGATTGGTTGCTGCACATAGAAGTCTCATGTGATTGGCTTACCCATGTGCATTGCTTTTTCTTCAAATAACAATATCTAAAAAATGAAGCAAAATAAATAATAGAAGTAAATTGTAATGTTTTTTAAATTTCTATGTTCTATCTGAATCATGAAAGAAAGATTTTGGGTTTAGTGGCCCTTTAACTGATTTTTTCTTGTTATTGAACTTGTTATACTCCATACCATTAGCTTTTATTTATATGTACAAACAGTACCACTACTGGTTAGATATTGCAAAAATAACCACTACATTAGTACACCATTGTTTAAGCCCATGTTTATTTCTTATATGAGGAATGTATAAGTGATTTTATTTTTTTTCTGATCCGTGCCTGGACATATTTTCTGTATTATTGTTATTATTCTCTACCTCAATAAAAAATTATTATATATAAAAAAAAAAAAAAAATCTCTTTATGGTCCTTTCGAAATTGGTGGCTTTTTAAAAAAGAGAATTTATCCCCTAAAGATCGTTTAGGTTTTGGTTTAGCCTACACTTATTTTTTTCATTGATAAAAAATCTGATGTGCAGAGGGCTATAGGTTTATGGAAAACAGAAAAATGGCATAATAGAATTGTAGTTTATTTTGTACTTAATGTTTTGTGTTTTCCTTTTCAGGTATCCGTTTTTTGCTGTGTCCATGGAAAGAAGAAGGAACGGCCTTAGGGTCAGCGAATAGGGTTGTGTTTAGTTTATTGATAGGAATTTTTATTTTTTTATTTTTGATAGGGATATGCTGAGTTTGTTTGAGGGACAGTGTTGAGGGTTTGTGGTAGGGTCAGTGAGGGACAGATTTTTGTAAAATGTAATTGTATTTTTTATGTATTACATGTATTTTTATGTATTACATGTATTTTTTATGTATTACATGTATTTTTTATGTATTACATGTATTTTTTATGTATTACATGTATTTTTTTATGTATTACATGTATTTTTTATGTATTACATGTATTTTATATGTATTACATGTATTTTTATGTATTACATGTATTTTTATGCATTACATGTATTTTTTATGTATTACATGTATTTTTTATGTATTACATGTATTTGTATGTATTACATGTATTTGTATGTATTACATGTATTTTTATGTATTACATGTATTTTTATGTACTACATGTATTTATGTACTACATGTATTTATGTATTACATGTATTTTTATGTATTACATGTATTTTTATGTATTACATGTATTTTTATGTATTACATGTATTTTTATGTATTACATGTATTTTTTGTATTACATGTATTTTTATGTATTACATGTATTTGTATGTATTACATGTAGTTTTTATGTATTACATGTAGTTTTTATGTATTACATGTAGTTTTTATGTATTACATGTATTACATGTATTACATGTATTTATGTATTACATGTATTTTTATGTATTACATGTATTTTTATGTATTACATGTATTTTTTGTATTACATGTATTTTTATGTATTACATGTAGTTTTTATGTATTACATGTAGTTTTTATGTATTACATGTAGTTTTTATGTATTACATGTATTTATGTATTACATGTATGTATGTATTACATGTATTTTTTATGTATTACGTGTATTTTTTATGTATTACGTGTATTTTTATATGTATTACATGTATTTTTTATGTATTACATGTATTTTTTATGTATTACATGTATTTTTTTATGTATTACATGTATTTTTTATGTATTACATGTATTTTATATGTATTACATGTATTTTTATGTATTACATGTATTTTTATGCATTACATGTATTTTTTATGTATTACATGTATTTTTTATGTATTACATGTATTTGTATGTATTACATGTATTTGTATGTATTACATGTATTTTTATGTATTACATGTATTTTTATGTACTACATGTATTTATGTACTACATGTATTTATGTATTACATGTATTTTTATGTATTACATGTATTTTTATGTATTACATGTATTTTTATGTATTACATGTATTTTTATGTATTACATGTATTTTTTGTATTACATGTATTTTTATGTATTACATGTATTTGTATGTATTACATGTAGTTTTTATGTATTACATGTAGTTTTTATGTATTACATGTAGTTTTTATGTATTACATGTATTACATGTATTACATGTATTTATGTATTACATGTATTTTTATGTATTACATGTATTTTTATGTATTACATGTATTTTTTGTATTACATGTATTTTTATGTATTACATGTAGTTTTTATGTATTACATGTAGTTTTTATGTATTACATGTAGTTTTTATGTATTACATGTATGTATGTATTACATGTATGTATGTATTACATGTATTTTTTATGTATTACGTGTATTTTTATATGTATTACGTGTATTTTTATATGTATTACATGTATTTTTTATGTATTACATGTATTTTTTATGTATTACATGTATTTTTTATGTATTACATGTATTTTTTATGTATTACATGTATTTTTATGTATTACATGTATTTTTATGTATTACATGTATTTTTATGTACTACATGTATTTATGTATTACATGTATTTTTATGTATTACATGTATTTTTATGTATTACATGTATTTTTATGTATTACATGTATTTTTATGTATTACATGTATTTTTATGTATTACATGTATTTTTTGTATTACATGTATTTTTATGTATTACATGTATTTTTATGTATTACATGTATTTTTATGTATTACATGTATTTTTATGTATTACATGTATTTTTATGTATTACTTGTATTTGTATGTATTACTTGTATTTGTATGTATTACATGTATTTTTATGTATTACTTGTATTTGTATGTATTACATGTATTTTTATGTATTACTTGTATTTGTATGTATTACATGTATTTTTATGTATTACTTGTATTTGTATGTATTACATGTATTTTTATGTATTACATGTATTTTTATGTATTACATGTATTTTGTATGTATTACATGTATTTTTATGTATTACATGTATTTTGTATGTATTACATGTATTTTTATGTATTACTTGTATTTGTATGTATTACATGTATTTTTATGTATTACTTGTATTTGTATGTATTACATGTATTTTTATGTATTACATGTATTTTTATGTATTACATGTATTTTGTATGTATTACATGTATTTTTATGTATTACATGTATTTTTATGTATTACATGTATTTTTATGTATTACATGTATTTTGTATGTATTACATGTATTTTGTATGTATTACATGTATTTTTATGTATTACATGTATTTTTTATGTATTACATGTATTTTTTATGTATTACATGTATTTTTTATGTATTACATGTATTTTTATGTATTACATGTATTTTTTATGTATTACATGTATTTTTGATCACAGGAATTCTGTCTAGATTCTTTGTTAATTGTAATTGTACTTTGTATGTATTACATGTATTTTTATGTATTACTTGTATTTTTATGTATTACTTGTATTTTTATGTATTACTTGTATTTTTATGTATTACTTGTATTTTTATGTATTACATGTATTTTTTATGTATTACATGTATTTTTTATGTATTACATGTATTTTTATGTATTACATGTATTTGTATGTATTACATGAGTTTTTATGTATTACATGTATTTTTATGTATTACATGTATTTGTATGTATTACATGAGTTTTTATGTATTACATGTATTTATGTATTACATGTATTTATGTATTACATGTATGTATGTATTACATGTATTTTTTATGTATTACATGTATTTTTTATGTATTACATGTACTTTTTATGTATTACATGTATTTTGTATGTATTACATGTATTTTTATGTATTACATGTATTTTTTATGTATTACATGTATTTTTATGTATTACATGTAGTTTTTATGTATTACATGTAGTTTTTATGTATTACATGTAGTTTTTATGTATTACATGTATTTATGTATTACATGTATGTATGTATTACATGTATTTTTTATGTATTACGTGTATTTTTTATGTATTACGTGTATTTTTATATGTATTACATGTATTTTTTATGTATTACATGTATTTTTTATGTATTACATGTATTTTTTTATGTATTACATGTATTTTTTATGTATTACATGTATTTTATATGTATTACATGTATTTTTATGTATTACATGTATTTTTATGCATTACATGTATTTTTTATGTATTACATGTATTTTTTATGTATTACATGTATTTGTATGTATTACATGTATTTGTATGTATTACATGTATTTTTATGTATTACATGTATTTTTATGTACTACATGTATTTATGTACTACATGTATTTATGTATTACATGTATTTTTATGTATTACATGTATTTTTATGTATTACATGTATTTTTATGTATTACATGTATTTTTATGTATTACATGTATTTTTTGTATTACATGTATTTTTATGTATTACATGTATTTGTATGTATTACATGTAGTTTTTATGTATTACATGTAGTTTTTATGTATTACATGTAGTTTTTATGTATTACATGTATTACATGTATTACATGTATTTATGTATTACATGTATTTTTATGTATTACATGTATTTTTATGTATTACATGTATTTTTTGTATTACATGTATTTTTATGTATTACATGTAGTTTTTATGTATTACATGTAGTTTTTATGTATTACATGTAGTTTTTATGTATTACATGTATGTATGTATTACATGTATGTATGTATTACATGTATTTTTTATGTATTACGTGTATTTTTATATGTATTACGTGTATTTTTATATGTATTACATGTATTTTTTATGTATTACATGTATTTTTTATGTATTACATGTATTTTTTATGTATTACATGTATTTTTTATGTATTACATGTATTTTTATGTATTACATGTATTTTTATGTATTACATGTATTTTTATGTACTACATGTATTTATGTATTACATGTATTTTTATGTATTACATGTATTTTTATGTATTACATGTATTTTTATGTATTACATGTATTTTTATGTATTACATGTATTTTTATGTATTACATGTATTTTTTGTATTACATGTATTTTTATGTATTACATGTATTTTTATGTATTACATGTATTTTTATGTATTACATGTATTTTTATGTATTACATGTATTTTTATGTATTACTTGTATTTGTATGTATTACTTGTATTTGTATGTATTACATGTATTTTTATGTATTACTTGTATTTGTATGTATTACATGTATTTTTATGTATTACTTGTATTTGTATGTATTACATGTATTTTTATGTATTACTTGTATTTGTATGTATTACATGTATTTTTATGTATTACATGTATTTTTATGTATTACATGTATTTTGTATGTATTACATGTATTTTTATGTATTACATGTATTTTGTATGTATTACATGTATTTTTATGTATTACTTGTATTTGTATGTATTACATGTATTTTTATGTATTACTTGTATTTGTATGTATTACATGTATTTTTATGTATTACATGTATTTTTATGTATTACATGTATTTTGTATGTATTACATGTATTTTTATGTATTACATGTATTTTTATGTATTACATGTATTTTTATGTATTACATGTATTTTGTATGTATTACATGTATTTTGTATGTATTACATGTATTTTTATGTATTACATGTATTTTTTATGTATTACATGTATTTTTTATGTATTACATGTATTTTTATGTATTACATGTATTTTTTATGTATTACATGTATTTTTGATCACAGGAATTCTGTCTAGATTCTTTGTTAATTGTAATTGTACTTTGTATGTATTACATGTATTTTTATGTATTACTTGTATTTTTATGTATTACTTGTATTTTTATGTATTACTTGTATTTTTATGTATTACATGTATTTTTTATGTATTACATGTATTTTTTATGTATTACATGTATTTTTATGTATTACATGTATTTGTATGTATTACATGAGTTTTTATGTATTACATGTATTTTTATGTATTACATGTATTTGTATGTATTACATGAGTTTTTATGTATTACATGTATTTATGTATTACATGTATTTATGTATTACATGTATGTATGTATTACATGTATTTTTTATGTATTACATGTATTTTTTATGTATTACATGTACTTTTTATGTATTACATGTATTTTGTATGTATTACATGTATTTTTATGTATTACATGTATTTTTTATGTATTACATGTATTTTTTATGTATTACATGTATTTGTATGTATTACATGTATTTTTATGTATTACATGTATTTTTATGTATTACATGTATTTTGTATGTATTACATGTATTTTGTATGTATTACATGTATTTTGTATGTATTACATGTATTTGTATGTATTACATGTATTTTTGATCACAGGAATTCTGTCTAGATTCTTTGTTAATTGTAATTGTACTTTGTATGTATTACATGTATTTTTATGTATTACGTGTATTTTTATGTATTACATGTATTTTTATGTATTACATGTATTTTTATGTATTACATGTATTTTTTATGTATTACATGTATTTTTATGTATTACATGTATTTTTTATGTATTACATGTATTTTTGATCACAGGAATTCTGTCTAGATTCTTTGTTAATTGTAATTGTACTTTGTATGTATTACATGTATTTTTATGTATTACTTGTATTTTTATGTATTACATGTATTTTTATGTATTACATGTATTTGTATGTATTACATGTATTTGTATGTATTACATGTATTTGTATGTATTACATGTAGTTTTATGTATTACATGTAGTTTTATGTATTACATGTAGTTTTTATGTATTACATGTATTTTTATGTATTACATGTATTTTTATGTATTACATGTAGTTTTTATGTATTACGTGTATTTTTATGTATTACATGTATTTTTATGTATTACATGTATTTGTATGTATTACATGTAGTTTTTATGTATTACGTGTATTTTTATGTATTACATGTATTTTTATGTATTACATGTATTTGTATGTATTACATGTATTTTTATGTATTACACGTATTTGTATGTATTACACGTATTTTTATGTATTACATGTATTTTTATGTATTACATGTAGTTTTTATGTATTACATGTAGTTTTTATGTATTACATGTATTTTGTATGTATTACATGTATTTTTATGTATTACATGTATTTTTTATGTATTACATGTATTTGTATGTATTACATGTATTTGTATGTATTACATGTATTTTTATGTATTACATGTATTTTGTATGTATTACATGTATTTTGTATGTATTACATGTATTTTGTATGTATTACATGTATTTGTATGTATTACATGTATTTGTATGTATTACATGTATTTTTATGTATTACATGTATTTTTTATGTATTTGTATGTATTACATGTATTTGTATGTATTACATGTATTTTTATGTATTACATGTATTTTGTATGTATTACATGTATTTTGTATGTATTACATGTATTTTGTATGTATTACATGTATTTGTATGTATTACATGTATTTTTGATCACAGGAATTCTGTCTAGATTCTTTGTTAATTGTAATTGTACTTTGTATGTATTACATGTATTTTTATGTATTACGTGTATTTTTATGTATTACATAAATACATGTAATACATAAAAATACATGTAATACATAAATACATGTAATACATGTATTACATGTATTTTTATGTATTACATGTATTTTTTATGTATTACATGTATTTTTATGTATTACATGTATTTTTATGTATTACATGTATTTTTATGTATTACATGTATTTTTATGTATTACATGTATTTTTATGTATTACATGTATTTTTATGTATTACATGTATTTTTATGTATTACATGTATTTTTGATGACAGGAATTCTATGTCTAGATTCTTTGTTAATTGTAATTGTATGTATTACATGTATTTTTGATGATAGGGATTCTTTGTTAATTGTAATTGTATGTATTACATGTAGTTTTGATGATAGGAATTCTATGTCTAGATTCTTTGTTAATTGTAATTGTATGTATTACATGTATTTTTGATGACAGGGATTCTTTGTTAATTGTAATTGTATGTATTACATGTATTTTTGATGATAGGGATTCTTTGTTAATTGTAATTGTATGTATTACATGTATTTTTGATGATAGGGATTCTTTGTTAATTGTAATTGTATGTATTACATGTATTTTTGATGATAGGGATTCTTTGTTAATTGTAATTGTATGTATTACATGTATTTTTGATGAATCAGTTTGAATATAACTTGTCTTACCGATTCTTTTTACTGTTTTTTTATTCTGAATATATTCTTTGTGAATTTCAATATAAAATACAAAAAAAAAAAATCTGTTCTTATCAGTTTAATATCTGATACGCGCCCTATCTGGGTGCCATATATTAAATGGATTTTTGAAACAGGGAGATTTAAGAAGAGCTTGATCTGTCCACTCCACGCATTGACCTGGTATTGCAGTACCTCCAGGACCGGTGCACCCCTCTCTTTTGCTGTGTGACAAAAACAGAATCCCAACAACAAAGCCGACAAGCGAAATTAGCTGCTGCCTGCAGCAGACTTTAGGAAGAAAGCCTCAGCAACAAGCTGCTTGCCTGCCTGCATTCTTTTTTGCCATCCTGTGCGCGCAGCTTTCTTTTGGACTCTTGTTAACCCCTTGTGTGCTGGACAAAAAAAAAGCCGATTTATTTATGTATTTCATCATTTTGTATGTATTGATGTGTCAATTGATTTATTTATTCATGTGTTTACTAATTTTGTGACATTCTTCCTTTTTTGTCTCTTTCTTTCTATCTCTCCTCCTTGGCAGACAATAAAAGTCTTTGGAGCTGACAATGTTGTCTGTGTAATTCTTTCTCCACCTGGTGCCTGGACAGGGAAGTTTAAAAAATGAGTTGAGCCTGCTAGCTAGCTAGGTAGGCAGACAGCTAAGCCCAGAAGATCCAGTAGCAGCTAGGTGCAATCAGCATCAGCCAGGTGCTTTCACGTCTTTCTGTCTCCGGAGTGCAGCGGGGGGAAGGAGGGAAGCCATGCAAATTAAAGAGCAGATATCTGTCAAGTCAGGCAGCAGGTAGGAGCTGCTTTTTAGCATTGGCAGGGGGGGTCATCCCTAGCCAGTAGTAAGCTGGCTGAGGCTAGTATTTGTCTTTTTCGGGCCTAGCAGCCAGCCAGATTTGGTGTTGGCCGCTGAGCTACTGCTTTTGCATTTCCAATGGTGTTATGTGTCGGCAGCAGCATTGGTGTGCCCTGTCTCCCCGAGGCAGAGGGAGTGCTTTGAGTGTGCGGCGTCCCAGGCAAGAACGTTGCGGTTATCGCTTCTCTGCCTTTTGGCTCAGATCAAGTGTCTGAGCCATTAGGAGTTGAAGAACCTGTCCCCTCGGCCTGGTGGTGTTTCCTTCGGGTGCACCACCTGCTGCTATTGGGGGGACAGCTATCTGAGACGTCCGGTTGCGATCGAGTTGCCAGTATGGCGGCTATTGTTGCTGTGCCCATGGAGGGTGTTATTGGAGGAGTCGTTGAAGAAGGTGTCGGAGGTGCTGGAGATGTCGGAGAGGAGGTTAAAGGTCGTGATGGTGGATCTGGTCACTTTATTGGTAAGGGGGAAGCAGGTCGCAGAAGGGTAAGTGCCATTGGCTCCTATCCAAATGATACTTTACGTATACAGGTGGCTCCTGAATATCAGGTACTGAAAACTGGTGCTTTCCTTCAGAAAACTGTTATGGTGGATTTATTTGGATTTTCTTTTGATCAATTTTGGTGATTTCAGGACTTCTATAGGAAGGGTTATTTTGATTTGACCATGATTTCAAATCAATTGGCAAATGTGGTCCTAGAAAAATGCCGGTTGTACAGGAATCACGAGGCTTTGGAAGGGGTGAAATTCTCACCTATCTTTGGTGGAGGTGAAAAACTTAATTGTACATATGTACAACCCTCATGTTCCAGAAGGTGAAATCACTCGTTACCTTATGAGGTTTTGTGCCAGGATTAACCCTGAGGGGAAAGTTTTCAACAACTTTGGTGTGTGGACGGGAAAGTGGAAATTTAGAGTGGCATTCCATCCAGTCGAAGACGAGTTTGGAGGTTTTTTAAGACCCCCTCCTCTGTTCTCTATCGGGAGTAACAGAGGTTTTCTGGTGTTTAATCAGATGCCCCCATATTGTCGCAGATGTTTGAGATATGGGCATGACTCTTCAGCTTGTTTGGAGGAACAAGCTTGTCGCTTTTGTAAAAAAGTGGGACATCTGAGTAAGGACTGCACGATTCGTATTTGTGACCTTTGTGGAGAATCGGACCATTTGAGTCGTGCTTGTCCTGAAAGGAAAAGGTGGGAGACAAAACGCCAGCCCTTTGTGGTGCACCTGGGCACTCCTCCTGGGAAGGGGGAGTGTCAGGAGAATCTGGTGGGGAAACAACCTGTCCCTTCGTCTCCCATAAAGGAAAGTGGTGGGACGTTGAATGTCTCGGATTCTCAAGTTTTGGAATCTGTGTCCATGGATGGAGGCCATGCGCCTATGGATACTGGTGAGGCAGGGTCCTCAGGCTCAACCCAGTGGTCTGACGTTCCTCCCCCTCTTTATAAACAAAGGAGGTTTGAGGATAAAACTCATATATCTGGATTTAGGGCTGATAAGCTTGCTTCTGTGAAGCCGAATGTTTCTCATATTGCTGCTGAGGAGGTTATGGCTGAGGGGGAGGAGAATCCTCCTGAAAAGCTGAAGATTTTACCTGGGGAGGATGTTTTTTCCTCTCTATCTCCTGATCTGAGTCACCTGGAGCATCAGAACCACTTCTTGCCCCTTGAACAGGATTCTGTTTTAAAAACTATTGACTTTGATATATTGACTGAGACTGTAAATATTTCAGATACTAGCTGTGGGGATGCTAGTGATCTCAGGGTTGATGAGTTGTCAACGCCTGTAGGAGAGGAGATTGCAAGTCCTGCGCCCAGTGATCTTTCTGAGGGCCAGGATGGATTCCTTTTAAGAAGGTCTTCAAGATAAAAATGATTTGCATCTTCTCTCCTGATGCTTAAAATAGCATCACTAAATACACGGGGTTTTAAAAGTCCTTCTAGAAGGACTACCTTGTGTGATTTTTTGAAAACTAGAAATAATGATATTATATTTTTACAGGAATGTGGAATTAATACAAATGATAGGCTTGAGGTTTTAGAAAAATGTTAATGGCCCCTCTATATGGTCAGGTAGCAATGAAAACAAATCTGTAGGAGTAGGGATTCTTTTTAATAGTCATTGTTTTACTGTTGATAGTTATGAGGAAGTTGTCCCGGGGAGACTTTTAATTGCCCATATTACTTTTCAGAATTTTAAATTTCGATGTCTTAATGTTTATGCCCCTGTTCTTAAAAAGGAGAGAAGTGAGTTTTTTAGGATTTTAGCTTTGTTTTTAGCAGATTCTGTTCCTTTGATTTTAGGTGGGGATTTTAACTGTATTTTACCTGGTGAGAAAAGGGAGTGTTGGTGTAAGTGCTAGATTGGATGGTTCTGCGAGTTTGTTAAAAGGTATGATAGAGGATTTCAGGTTGTGTGATGAATGGAAGAAGTGTGGTGCGGATGATCCTGGTTTTACGTGGGCGAGTAGTACAGTGAAATCCCGTCTTGATTTTTTATTTTTATCTAAGGTTTTTACTCCTAGGTCGTGTGTTGTCAGTGAGAACGTTTTTTTCTGACCATAAGATTGTGGAGTGTGTGTGTGATATGCCTGCTGAACAAATGTCTAAGTCTGTGTACTGGAAGTTGAATGTTTCTCTTTTAAAGGATGATTTTATTAGGGAACGTTTTATTGAACAGTATAGGAAGTGGAGTTTTAGTCGGGGGGATGAGGATATTGTTTTATGGTGGGATAGAGTTAAGGTTAAGATTCGGGAGTTTTTTATTAGGATGGGCAAACAGAAAGCTAGGGAAAAAAGGGAGTTTTATGCTAAGTTAAATTTTAGGCTTCAAGCACTATTTCAGGCTCGTTCTTATGGTTTTAACGTAGATGAAGATATTTTAAAATTAAAAGAAGAAATTAAGAAAAAATTGGAAGAAAAGGGGAAAGAAATTATTTTTAATACTAAAGTAGAAGTTTTGGAAGAAGATGAAAAATGTTCTAGATATTTTTTTAAGAAATTGGTCAATAAGAGTTTTATGGATAAAATTGAGGGAGAGGGTAAAATTAATGATATGAAGAGGGTTGTACATAAGTTTTATTCAGATTTATTTTATTGCAGAACTCTTGATGATTCTTTAAAAGAGCATTTTTTAAGCCAGTTGAATTCTTCTTTTAATTTTAATGATCAGTCTTTTTTTATCTAGTGATTTTAGTAGTGATGAAATTTTAGGTGTTATCAAGAGTTTTTTAAATGGGAAAACCCCCTGGAAATGATGGTCTGCCTATTGAATTTTATTGTACTTTTTGGGATGTTTTAAAAGATGATTTTATGATTTTATTTAATAAGTGTAGTAATTTTAATATTTTACCAGTGTCTTGGATGCAGGGCGTTGTGGTCTTAATATACAAAAAAGGTGATAAAGATTCCCTTAAGAATTGGCGTCCTATTACACTTTTAAATGCGGATTATAACATTTTTACAAAGCTTTTAGCATCTAGACTTAAGACCGTCATTTCCAAAGTTATAGCCCCCTGTCAGGCCTGTGCGGTGCCTGGGAGGAGTATAACTGAGATTTTATGCACTATTAGGGATACAATTTTTTATTGTTTAGATAGGGACCAGAGCTTTGCTCTTTTTAGTATTGATTTTGAAAAAGCTTTTGATAGAGTGTCGCATGAGTTTTTATTTGCTGTTTTAGAGAGGATGGGTGTGCCTGAGAGGATGCTAAATCAGATAAAAAGTGTGTATGATGGTTGTGTGAGTAGAGTGTCGGTGAATGAGTTTTTATCTGATGAGGTTTTTATTAAATCTGGCGTCAAACAAGGTTGTCCCCTTTCGCCTATTTTATTTATTTGTTGTGTGGAGCCGTTGTTGTGTGCCTTGAGGATGGATAAAGTGATTCGTGGTGTGCATGTTCCGGGTGGGAATGGATGTCAGGTCAAGACCTTAGCCTACATGGATGATATTACAGTTTTGTGTACGGATGTTGTGTCTCTGTGTAGAGCTATAAGAACGGTGAAGTGGTTTTGTTGTGCGTCTGGGTGTAAGGTGAATGTTGATAAGTCTGAGTGTATGGTAGATGGGAGAGTTTGCTTGGTGTTGATGTGCCTTTGGTGAGGGATAAGATAAAGATTTTAGGTATTTATTTTACTGGGGATATGAGGTATGATTTTAATTGGGACCTCATTCTTGCAAAAGTTAAGAAAAAAATTCAGTTCTGGACATTCAGAAAGCTTACTTTAGAAGGGAAGATTTTAGTTGTGCGACAAGTTATTTTACCTATTTTATACGTAGCTATGGTTTTATTTCCCCTAGCACTTTGTCTGAAAAGGTTAATACGTGAATGTTTTATTTTTTATTGGGGAGCCAAGATGGAACGCTTCAAAAATTGCCTGAAAATGGGGGGAAAAATGCCTTGGATTTAGAGATGTTTTTAAGTTTTTAGCGTTTAATGTAAAGATGGCTCTTCGTAGTGATGATTGCATGACCAGCCTTTTTATCAAATACGCCACAGGTTTTATTTTTAAAAAATATAAATGGGTTCATTTGTTTTTAAATAGACCGTATGCTTTTAATCTACCCAAGCATTATGTTATTTTAGAGAAAATTATTAGGGGTTTTAAGTTGCAACATTTTACTGTAGAGATTTTAATTGATCATAGAAAGATTTTAAGGGTTTTTAAATCTGGTGAGATTGTGTCTCCGGTTTTAAATTTTTCTGGCAATGTTTCCCAGCTAATTTGGAAGAATGTGGCACAAAAGTTTTTAAGTAATTTTCAAAAAGATTTGGCCTGGGGATAGTCACTGACTCTCTTCCCACGAGGGAATTCCAGCACCGCAGGGGCTTGGTTGCAAGAGCCAAGTGCCCGAGAGAGGGATGTGTCTCCAGTGAGTCGCCACTACACATCTTCTGGAACTGTGGTTTTGCACAGGAGGTTTGGAGACAAATTAGTCCCCTTTTAAAATGGGTAGGTGGTCTGCGTGTTTTAAATCATGAGGAGGTTTTATTTGGTAAGTTTTCATGCATAGCTGAAGATAAGTTTTTATATGTTTGGCTGATTTAAAATTGTTTTAAAGAAGCCATTTGGTTCGCTAGGAATCTTTTATTATTTAATAATGAGCTTTTACCCGTTACAAATTGTATTAAGTATGCCCTTAGTTTAATTCATATTTATTTTTTAAGAGAAAGAAAGAGAGTAGGAGAAAAGCAAGCTAAACTTAACTTTGGCTTTTATTTTCGGAATAAGCTTTTCTATTAATGCTCTCTAGGGATAGAGATAGGGACAGTGTTTAGGGTAAGTTTTTTAGGGTCATTTAGTGGGGTTGGTGAAGAGAGGGACAGTGTGAGGGAGAGTGCTGAAGGGACATACTAAGGGTCAGTTTTTTATGATTTTTATATTTGTTTTATTTTTATGCCAGTTTTTACCGATTTTTCTGGCTTTTTCACAGATGATGTGATTGAGTTCCTCATTGGTTTTATGTGTGTATTCTCCTTCGGGGGAATTAAAACTGGAGGTTAACTCATGACTGAAAGTGAAATAAAGAAAAAAAAAAATCTGCTCAAAGGCTGGGTAGTTAGATCTGTCCCCTTTTTGGGGGACAGGTGCAGTTTTTGTCTTTTCTTTTACAGAGAAAACCTGCAGCTATTGGAAAAGATGGCTGGTTTATTTGGAAATTCATTGGCCCGTGAGGTGCGATTCAAAAATACGGCAAGAATCAACATTCCTGAGTATATGAGAGGAGGATCGGCACTGAAGTTCGTGATGGAAGTCATCTTAAAGGAGCTGTGCCAAATGGATCCTGCAAGTTTATTCTGCATGCCAGAATATGTTTCCAGTGGTGTCTATGAGCTGGTATTTAAAGAGACAGCAGATTACAAATGCTTCCAAAGGATGTTTCATGTTAAAGAGCTGGACAACAGATTGGATGGAGTTTTTGCTGACTTTCTGCACGTGGAGCTGGAGTGGTATGTGACTGTACAAATGTATTACCCTTATGTCACTGCTGAGGAGATTAACACTTTCCTGTCAATGCAATGTGAGTCTGTCACTTTTGTAAGGGACATAAAGAATATTTATGGTGTGTGGACAGGAAAGAGACTGTTTAAAGTACGTTTTGCACAAGGGGATGGGGAGGATGGAGTGCACCACCTTAAGCAAAAGTTTGAAATTGGGAGAAATAAAGGTTTTCTGTTTTACTCTGGCATGCCTAAGTTTTGCTGGAAGTGTGGCTCTTTTGGACATATTTCTACTGACTGTGACAAGCAAGGTGTGTTTGAGAGAGCTGAAGCTGTGTCAAGTCCTTTTTTTGCCTCTGACAGAGATGAAATTGACTCCATTACTTCAGATGGAGGTGAAGTACAGAGGATGACTATGCCTTTTAACCCTGGATCTCTCATCTCTACAGGGATTCCTGTCCTTTTCAGGGATGTTACCAGGATAAGTACAGACCCAGGGTAATGTGTATGCTGTGTGACTTGTTGCACTAAAGTTTTATAAATGCTGCTGCAATGTATTTCTTTAAATGTGAGGAGTGTCCAAGCAGCAGTGAGGAGAAGTACAGTGTTTGATTATTTGGGGTCTTTTCCCTTTGATATTTGTTGTCTGCAGGAATGTGGGATTGACTTTTGTAAATATAATTACAAACAAATAAAGCAGTCCTGGACTAGAGGGAAATCCTTTTGGTCTGGGAGCAATGACTGTAAAAATTCTGGGGTGGGGATTTTGTGCAGCAATAATATAAAAGTGACTTCTGTGCTGGACATTGAGCCAGGAAGGGCTTTAATGTTAATATGTAAATACCAGAATATTGCTGTTAAAGTGTTAAATGTTTATTGCCCTACTGACAAGGAAGAGAGGTGTCAGCTCCTGGAGAAAATTCGCTTTTTTCTGCCAGGGAAAGAGGACTCTGTTGGTAATGGGGACTTTAATTGTGTTTTATCTGCAGATGATCGCACAGGAGCAAGGGGAACTGATAAATCCTCTGTTTTGTTTAAACATTTAACACAAGATTTTCATTTACAGGATGCCTGGAAAGCTGCTGTAAGGAACAGTGACCCTGGGTACACATGGGGGAATATATAAATAGTAAATCTAGGGTTGATTATGTCTGTGTAAGGGAAGGTTGTACTGTACAATCTATGTGTTTAATTAGTAATGTTTTCTCTGACCACAAATTGCTGAAGTGTAATATATTGGTGAGTGGAGCACAGACACTGGGGAAAAGTGATTGTAAACTAAACTCTAGTCTGTTAGAGGATGTACAGGTACAGACTTTATTTAAGGTAAAGTACAGGATTTGGCAGACTTATAAAGTAAAGTTTTCCTGTATTAAGGTGTGGTGGGATTGGGTCAAACAAAGGGCAAGGGAGTTTTTCATTAAACAAGGGGTTAAGCTGAGGAGGGAGAGGAGACTCAGGTTCAGCTCATTAAATAGGAGCTTACAGAATCTGCACAGATTGCAGGCAGCTGGGGAGCAGGTGCACAATCAGATACAGAGTGTTAGAGAGCAAATTAACCTCGGGATAAAAGAGAGGGGCAAGGAAATAATATTTAACTCTAGAGTTAAAGACATTGAGGAAAATGAAACTTGCTCCAGGTTTTATTTCAAGAAAGTAACAAACAAAAGAAGTTATCACTGAACTAGACAGAGACAGAACTGGATAAAATGCTGCAGTGTATATAGTTTTTAAAGTGATTTGTTTAGTGCTAAAGCTGTAAATAAAAAAATAAATTATTACTGAACTAGAAGGTGAAAAGGATTTAGATAAAATGCTGCAGTGTACATAGTTTTTATAGTGATTTGTTTAGCGCTAAAGCTGTAAATAAAATAGAAATTATTACTGAATTAGAAGGTGATAAGGATTTAGATAAAATGCTACATAACGTACATAGTTTTTATAGTGATTTGTTTAGTGCTAAAGCGGTAAATAAAAAATAAATTATCACTGAACTAGAAGGTGATAAGGATTTAGATAAAATGCTACATAACGTACATAGTTTTTATAGTGATTTGTTTAGTGCTAAAGCTGTAAATAAAAAAGAAATTATTACTGAATTAGAAGGTGATAAGGATTTAGATAAAATGCTACATAACGTACATAGTTTTTATAGTGATTTGTTTAGTGCTAAAGCGGTAAATAAAAAAGAAATTATTACTGAATTAGAAGGTGAAAAGGATTTAGATAAAATGCTACATAACGTACATAGTTTTTATAGTGATTTGTTTAGTGCTACAGCGGTAAATAAAGATTTTTTAGGGGATTTTTTACACAACCTACAGGGAAGGTTAAACACAGAAGAACAGGGGAAATTAGACAAGAGCATTTCTTGTACAGAGGTTGAGAGTGTTATAAAGAGTATGACAAAAAACAAAACCCCTGGCTGTGATGGGCTCACTGTGGAGTTTTATTTGTGTTTTTGGGACATTATAAAATATGATTTATTACAGATGATACAGGAGTGTTTGCACACAGGGTTATCAGGGTCACAGAAGAGGGGAATTGTAACTCTCTTATATAAAAAGGGGGAGAGAAATCTCATTAAAAACTATAGGCCAATCACGTTACTAAACGTGGATTATAAAATAATGGCACAAATCCTGTCCTCCAGGCTAAAGGAAGTTGTAGGAAGTATAATCCAAGAGGGACAGACGTGTGCAATACCTGGGCGCTCCATATGGGAGAATCTAATAGTGACACGAGATGTGCTGCAGGAAGCCATTACCAGTAATAAAGGGGTGGCTGTGCTGTCACTAGATTTTGAAAAAGCCTATGACCGAGTGTGTCATGAATTTATGTTTTTAGTTTTACAGAAAATGAATTTGCCCAGTAGTTTTGTAAATATGGTTAGGGTTTTGTATAGAGTGAAATTCTTGTAAATGGGTTTAAAACCAGTCCTGTTAAAGTAAATTCAGGAGTGCGTCAGGGCACCTTGTCACCTTTATTATTTGTCTGTGTTATAGAACCTTTATTACAGGCTATCAAAAGGGAAAAACTAATAAAAGGAATCCCAGTACCAGGTGGAGGAGGCTCTGTAATTAAAGCCCTTAGCTACATGGATGATGTAGTTGTATTATGTAGCAGCAATGTCTCTTTAAATAGAGTGGTTTTAATTGCTGAATCTTTAACCCCTTAACGACCGGCGGGCATTTCAGACAAAAACTTCCCCAAAATACCAGAGTATTTTTTAGCATTTTTGCCATCACTACATTTAACAGAAAATAGAGCCTTTTTTATTTTACCTATATATATATATATTTTTAGTAGACAACCTAAAGAATTGATGTACACTCAATTTGGTATATTTCATGCCATCATTTCACCGCCAAATGCGATCAAATAAAAAAAGTAATTTTGACAATTTTAGGTTTCTCACTAAAATTATTTACAAACAGGCTTGTGCAATCATGGCACAAAATGGTATGTTGTAAAGGCTTCTCTGGGATCCCCTTTGTTCAGAAAAAGCAGACATATATGGCTTTGGCATTGCTTTTTGGTAATTAAGAAGGCCAACTATTAGGGTTAGGGTTAGGGGTCGCTATGCACCACACTTGATTATGCCCAGCAGTGAAGGGGTTAATTAGTATCTTGTAGGGTTAATTTTAGCTTTAGTGTATAGGTTACCCTCCCACCTGATGCATCCCACTCCCTGATCCCCTCCCTCCAATCCCTCTCAAACCGGTCTCTTCCCTCCCCCACCCTACAATGGTCACCCCCATCTTAAGTAGTGCAGAAAGTCTGCCAGTACTAAAATAAAAGGCTTTTTAAAAAAAAAAAAATATATAAAAAAAAATATTTATATTTTCTGCAGTGTAGGATCCCCCTCAATTACCATACCCCTTCCCAGATCCCTTTCCCTCACTGATCCTACATAGGAATCCCCTCTCATTGCCCCTCCTCCCTCTTCACTGACAGTTTTTTCCCCCTTGCCTGTAGCGTGGCAATAGCGGTACCACCACTCCTTGCCCTCCTCCCGTCCCCCTCCAATGATGGCCACCCACCCCGCCTCCTCCTTACCCTCCCCACCCACCAACGATCGGCACCACCAACTTGTCCGAAACAAAGAGGGCCACAACTCTATTTCTACAGTGCTCCACTCGGGGGCATGCAGAATAGCACTATTTTTAGCACGATTGCGGCAGAAAGAAGGCCAGGACGACGCTGGTCCTTAAGGGCATAACGGCCAGAGTTGTGCAGAGAACGGTGCTGGTCGTTAACGGGTTAATTATGTTTTCAGGCTTTAAATTAAATGTAATAAATGCAACTGTGATTTCATTTGGGCCCTAGGGTATATGAGGCCAGTTGTTAAGTTTATTGTACAGAGATTTAATCTGGACAGGAAAACTGGAATAACATTTTTAAAAAGATCAAGACACAATTAGCCTTTTAGAAACGGAGGGATTTATCTAATAATTAAAGCAGTTTTTCTGCCTATTTTGTTATATTTAAGTCCTGTGGTTTTTGCCCAGTGATTTGAGCCTATAAAGGGACAGTAAAGTCATAATTGGACATTCATGATTTAGACAGAGCATACACTTTTAAACAACTTTCCAATTTACTTCTATTATTTAATTTGGTTTCCTCTCTTGTTATCCTTTGCTGAAAGCTCAGGAGCAGCAAAAGAACCTAGGTTCTAGCTGCTGATTGGTGGCTGCACATATGTACTCAGAGCAGGCGGACAGGTTATGGAGCAGCGGTCTTTGTGACTGCTGCTTCATAACTGCTGTTTCTGGAGAGCCTGCAGGCTCGCCAGAAACATGGGGCATCAAGCTCTTTCAGACTTGATAGATAGGCCCCAGTCTTAAACAAAATGGGCTAATAGAGGCTTAAACCGTATCGTGGATACCCTGATTAATAATAAATTCTTCACATACACTCAATATTAAGATTTATATCCTTCTGATAAGCAAGCTGGTTCCATTATTTTCAGCTCAGATCTAGGGTTCAAGATATTCTAGAATCACAACCACCTAGTTCAACGACTACCTTTTGAGATGCTGTGGTCTCTCCAAAAAATAGGCCTAAAGGAGATATAGCTAAACTATAGCTGCACTTTTAATACCCTTAGTGAAGCACATATAGATTTATGCATTCTGGAAACAGATGCTAATATAGATTGGTCACTAACTGAATGGGGTTCCAAACTCAGAGAGGATGCTCTTTCTCACTTAGCTCTACTCTAAAAGAAAACTATATTAAAACCGCTTATAGGTGGTACTTACACACGACAAGATTGCATCCTCGACCCAACACACGGTTTGACTTATGCGTTAGGGGATGTTTAGAGAGAGGCACATATCTCCCACATGTGGTGCAATGTAGTCGTCAGTGACACAAGTTTGGACCCAGACAGCTAAACTCTTAAGTGACATTTTTTGACAAAAATATCACCCTTACTCCCTGCACTCTACTACATGATCCAATCCAAACACTACTCAAAGTAATTGTAAACTCATTATGATGATCTGTACCGCAACTAGGTTATGGTATAGCAAGGTACTAGAAAAAAAGAAATACCAGATCTCCATAATCTTACGTAAAAGTAATATTTATATCAAATGTCTGATATATCTTCAGACCTACTAGTTCAAAAAGACCACTTTATAGAATTGTGGGAACCTTGGATCATGTACTATGAGGAACAGAAGGAACACAAGGAGAGATCCTCTTCAGTAGACTGGGCCTCCTGGCAGCAGGGCATACAGATACAACCCGATTAAATAGAGCTGTAACCATAGGGTGTTTTGAGTCTAGATTTATAGAGCAAGGAACATATTTTGTGTTATTAAGCAAATCTGTGAGGAAATGTTCTCTGTATCACTGAATATTGTTTTGTGTAACAATTTCTGTATTGTGATTTACTAATAAATGTAAAAACTAATAAAAACTATTTTTAAAAACATTAGCAGGGAAAGGTCATGTAGGGAGTCACTTTGTACTTTATGGCTGTGGATGGATTCTACGGAAATATAAGCGAGAATCAATTGATTTAAGGAGAGCCTATGTCTTTAAACCCATCTAAATTCTATGCTTGGTTTAAGTACATTAGAAAAAAAAGTTGCTGATGCAAAAAAAATTAACTGCATTAAAAAAAAAACAGAAAAAACTAGTTCTAGTAGACTGTTTATACTGAGACCGTATCCAAACACATCTGGAACGTGGTACTAAATAAACTAACAGTCGGAAAGACCTTGCCTGGGCTATTGTGCATGAATGTGTCCTTGCAAAAGCATTCCTAACAGGGCTACAGTATTTAGATCAGAGTTATACTTTATTGTTACAAAGTACAATGTGAGAGGTCTCAGTTTAATAAAATGTGGCAAATTGTTAATGCAAACAAAAGAACTTTGTGGAAAGTGAGGAATATTTTAGTTTCAAACAAGATGAGATTTTGTTTTCTGAATGTAATAAAGATGATTGTGAGTGTGATGTATATATATTATTTATGTGATTAAGAAGAACTATGGTAGTTCTGCTGAAATAGACTTGGTATTTATTTGTAAACTAAATTATGTTCATTTGGATATTGTCTGTGAAAATATTTGTGTTTTATATTTTATTTGCCGTGATTCTAATTTTGAGGAAAATTAATATAATGTTTGACCTGGTATTGCAGTACCTCCAGGACCAGTGCACCACTCTCTTTTTGCTGTGTTGACAAAAACAAAAAAACTGAAGTAGTAGCTGATCAAGTGGGGAAAGCGTTAGCAAGCAGCCTCCTGTTTTCAAGAAAGAGGAGCCATACAAATTGGAGAGCAGCTAGTCCAGTCAGGCAGCAGGTACCAGCTGCCGCAACAATCCGAGGTCTTCCCTGGCCAGTAAGGTGGGTTTAGCTGGCTGAGGCTAGCAGTTTGCTTTTTTGGGCCTAGCCTAGCAGCCAAGGGGCGCCAATGAGCGCTGCTGCTTAGAAAATATAAAATAGCGTTTTTGGCAGCTTCGTCTCCCGGAGGCAGAGGACTGCTTTTGGTGTGCAGCGTCGCTGACAAGAGCGTTGCAGTTATCGCTTCTCTGCCTTTTGGCTCAGATCAAGTGTCTGAGTCAGAAGGAATTGCGGAACCTGACTCCTCAGCCTGGTGGTGTTTCCTTTGGGGGATCAGCTGTCCAAAGCGTCCGAGTTGCGATCCAGTTGCCAGGATGGCGGCTATTACTGGAGTGGAGAGTGTCATCAGAGGAGGAATCATTGGTGGAGGTGTCTGAGTCAGTGAGGAGGCTGGAGTTCGTGGTGGAGGAATTGATGAGGAGGCTAGAGATTGTGTGGAGGATCTGGACATTTTACTGGTAAGGGGGGAAGCAGGAGGGTAAGTGCAATTGGCTCTTATCCCCATGATACCTTGTGTATCCAAGTGGCTCCTGAACATCAGGTACAGAAAAATGGTGCTTTCCTGCAGAAATCTATCATGGTAGATTTGTTTGGCTTTTCTTTTGAACAATTTTGGTTTTTCTAGGATTTTTATAAGAAAGGTTATTTTGATTTAACCATGATTTCGAATCAGTTGCCAAATGTGGTCTTAGAAAAATGTCGGCTGTACAGGGCTCATGAAGCTATGGAAGGAGTGAAATTCTCGCCTATCTTTGGTGGAGGTGAGGAAACTTCTGATTGTACACATGTACAACCCCCCATGTTCAGGAAGGTGAGATTACTCGGTATCTTGAGATTTTGTGCCATAATTAACCCTGAGGGGAAAGGTTTTAACCCTCTTGGCATATGGACTGGAAAGTGGAAGTTTAGAGTGGCGTTCTGTCCTGTTGAAGATGAGTTAGTTTTTTTGTTTTTTAAGACCCCCCTCTGTTCTCCATTGGGATTAACAGAGGTTTTTTTTGGTTTTTAATCAGATGCCCCCAAATTGTCACAGATGTTTGCGATACGGGAATAATTCTTCTGCTTGTTTGGAGGAACAAGTTTGCCACTTTTGTAAAAAAAACGGGTCACTTAAGGACTTTTTTTTTACCTCTGTGGCGAATTGGACCACTTGAGTCATACTTGTCCTGAAAGGAGACAGTGGGATACTAAACACCAGCCCTTTGTAGTGCGCCTGGGTACTCCTCCTGAAAAGGGGGAGTGTCAGGAGCATCCGGTGGGGGGAACAACCTGTCTCTTCGTCTCCCATGGAGGAAGGGGGTGAGATGTTGCATGTGTCTCACATGTTTTGGAATCTGTGTCCTTGGATGGGGGCCATGTGCCTATGGATACTGGTGAGGCAGAGACCTCGGGATCAACCCAATGGTCTGTAGTTCCTCCCTCCCTTTACAAACAAAAGAGGTCTAAGGATAAACTAATTTCTGGATTTAGGGCTGAGAAGCTTGCTTCTGTGAAGCCGAAATTTTCTCAAACTACGGAGGATGCTATGGCTGAGGAGGATGAGAATCCTTCTAAGAAGTCGAAGTTTCTACCTAGAGAGGATGTTTTGTCCTCTCTGACTCCTGATATGAGCCACCTGGAGCATGAGAATCGCTTCTTGCCTCTTGAGCAGGATCCTGTTTTCCCCCAGAAAGATTTAAAAGGACATTGACTTTGGTCTATTGACTGAGACTGTTAACATTTCTGATACTAGCTTTGAAGATGCTAGTGAACTCAGGGTTGATGAGTTAACGTCTGTAGGAGAGGAGATTGCAAGTCCTGTGTCCAGTGATATTTCTGAGGGCCAGGATGGATTCCTTTTAAGAAGGTCTTCAAGATAAAGATGATTTGCGTCTTCTCTCCTGATGCTTAATATAGCATCACTAAATACACTTTAGGAAAGATAACTATGTGGTAACATAAGGCTGCTAATATAGGAGATACTAAAACTAAGCCATGCTGCCTCGGCTGCTGGCAACAAGACTTGACGTCAGACCTAGCTGCTTTTAACAGAGTAATATCTTAGTTGGGAAATAACCCAAGGATCTGGAATTTCGGTATAAAACCAATTCATTTAGAGTTTGGTTAGTAGTGTCTAGCATTAGGGTTGCCTCTAAGACTGCATGACCAGGGGAATGAGTTAGCCATATCATATGGAAAATTATATTATAAATATAGTGTATTGAAATTCCAATCTAGTAATGTTTCTGTTGGGTAGTCTTTCCAGTGGCCCCACAGCCTTAAATTTGAAAACAAAATCAACCATATTATAGTTATAAGGTCCTAGGTACTATAAGACATATATCATCATAATAGCTCAGTAAACCTTCAGTATTTATAGGGATATGTATACATAAAGCTGTCCCTATTTGTAAAACCCATTTGTTATGGTACTTATATAAATAAAGTTGTTCTTTCAGAGGTGTACTAACTTATTAGTTGATTAGATCCAAAGTAAATCAAAGTTATGCATTAACTAGAGAATTAACTCTTTAAGCTGCTAATGGTACCATTTAAGCTATCAAATAATCTAAAGTAAAACTCTGGTATAGGTAGTAAAAATGTAAAATAAAACAGCCGCCAAAAGAATAATCATAACCCCACAGTACCCCTTATCTAAATTATAACAACGAGTTGCCAAAAGGATTACTGTGAGTCTTGAAAGAGTCGAGTAGGTAACTTTTCAGTCCCAAGGGAACATCATTTGCCAACATGAGGGGGCTTGATATCTCTGAAGTAAAAAAAAGCAAGCTGTCTAGCCTATACCCGCTGCCTCTATTTTAGCTGAAGTAAACCGTCCATGACACACCTTGGTAATATGTCCACACGGTAAAGTCAAACAGTCCGGTGCTGTACAAGAGGTGCCTCTACTAGTGGTGCGCTGAAATGCTCCAATTGATACAGTGACTCGAGGCCACACTGTTATGCAGAGATTTGAATCCAGCTGACTTAGCGTCTCGTCCTTGTGATAAAGCTGGTAGTGTGTCTTATTATCCAAAGCCCAGTACGCCAAGGGTGGTTTATATCTCTCGTTTGGAGAGATTGTTGTAGTCATTTTAGTAGCCTGGGGTCTTTTGCTGTGCACATCCTCAGCTGTTTAGAGGGTTGAGTCTCCCAAGATATCTCTCGTTAAAGCGGGCAGAGACTGTGACAGGTTTTACCACTTTCTGAACTGTTGTTTTAGGGTCTGGCACTACCTTCTCGTCAGTGGGCTGCGTATTTGGAAGTTTACTGGTAAGCCGGTCGTTTCCACCTTCATCACTAGATTGTGACCGTGTGCAAAACTTATAGGGATTAGGCTGGAGAGTTTCCGAAAGTGTTCCTCTAGAATATTGCAAACTGCACTCTCCAGTAGTGGCAAGTTGATCGCCATAGCTCTAACAGTAGGATAATCAGCAAGAGATATAAGACTTGGTTGTAGACAGTGTTACTGTTTACCCTGGATCACCCGGGGGTTAGATGGAGGTCAGGCCGTCTTTTAGGCCGCTACTGCACACCTCATCATTCCGGTAATTCAGGAGAGAAGTTGGTCTCACAAGTTGGATATAATTATTCAGCAAGTTATGTGGATGTAAAATACCCCACATAAGATCATAGATGATACCACAGTCAAGCTATAAAACACTCGACTCCTCAGCTCCTAAAATAAGCCACTAACATGGTCGCCGCCTGGAAGCATTCCCCTGGATTCTTTTAATTTTGAAGATCAGTCTTTTTTAGCTCAGGATTTTAGTTGTGCAGAAATTTTAGGGATTATTGAAAGTTTTAATAATGGTAAAACCCCAGGGAATGATGGGTTACCAATTAAATTTTAGAGGTTTTTTTTTGGATGTTTGAAAAAGATGATTTTATGATTTAATTTAAAAAAAGGTGTGGTGATTTTAATGTTTTACCTTTATCTTGGACACAGGGAGTTTTAATTTATAAAAAAAAGGAGATATAGTATTAAGAATTGGCGTCCCATTACACCTTTAAATACTGATAATAAAGTTTTTACTAAACTTTTAGCATCCCGTTTAAAATGTCATTTAAAAAGTTGTAGCCCCCTGTCAGGCCTGTGCGGTGCCTGGGAGGAGTATAACGGAAATTTTAAGCACTATTAGAGATTCTATATTTTATTGTTTAGATAGGGACCAGAGCTTGGCTCTTTTTAGTGTAGATTTTGAGAAAGCTTTCGATCGTGTGTCGCATGAGTTTTTATTTACTGTTTTAGAGAGGATGGGTGTGCCTGTACGGATGCTGAATCAGATTAAGAGTGTGTATGATGATTGTGTGAGTAGAGAGTCTGTCAATGGGTTTTTAACTGATGATGTTTTTATTGTCTGGGTTTAAGCAGGGCTGCCCCTTATCACCTATTTTATTTAATTTGTTGTGTTGAGCCACTATTATGTGCATTAAGAAAACATAAGGTGATTTTTGGTGTGCCTGTTCCTGGTGGGAGAGGAACACAAGCTAAAACTGTGGCATACATGGATATCATCACCATTCTGTGCACTGACACTGTCCCTTTAAATAGAGTGGTTAGGACTGTGGAGTGGTTCTGTTGTGCGTCTGGGTGTAAGATGAATGTGGATAAATCTGAGTGTATGTTGTATGGACGGTGGGAGAGTTTGCTTGGTGTGACTGTGCCGATTTTGTGAGTGATAAAATTAAGATTTTAGGCATTAATTTTACGGGTAATATGAAATATGATTTTACTTGGAAAACCGTCTTAGCTAAGGCTAAAAATAAAATACAGTTATGGGCATTTAGGAAGCTAACTCTAGAGGGTAAAATTTTAATATTTAGCCAAGTAATTTTACCCATAGTTTTATATGTATCCATCGTTTTATTTCCCCCAGTTTTATAGTTAAAAATAATTATTTGTGAGTTTTGTTTTTTATTGGGGGGCTAAAATAGAGCGTTTTAAAAGATCAGAACTACAGAAATTGTATTTTAATGGTGGGAAGAACGCTCTAGATATGGATTCATTCGAGTTTTTAAGTTGCAGAATTTTATGACAGACTTTAATTGACCATTTTCACTGGTGAAGTTATAAGTCCCGTTTTAAATTTTTCTGCAATTGTTTCTCAGCAAGTCTGTAAGATAGTGGCGCATAGGTTTTTATCTAACTTCCGAAAGATTTGGGCTGGGGGATTGTCCCAGACTCTCTCCCTACCAGGGAATTCCAGCATAGACGGGGCCTGGTTGCCAGTGCCAAGTGCTCTCGAGCAGGGTGTGAAAGTTGTGAGACGCCACTTCACATCTTTTGGAACTGCAGATTTGCACAAGAGGTCTGGAGGCAAATTAGTCCCCTTCTAAAGTGGGTAGGCGGTCTGAGGATTCTCAACCATGAGGCTGTTTTATATGGCAAGATGCTTGCATAGCGGAAGAAAAGTTTTTATATGTCTGGCTTATTATCAATTGTTTTAAAGAAGCCATCTGGCTGGCCAGAAATATTTTACTTTTAATCATGAACTTTTATCTGTAAAGAACTGTGTACAATATGCCTTGAGTTTAATTCATATTTATTTTTTAAGAGAAAAGAAAAGCATTGGAGAGAAAGAAGCAAAATCTCACTTCAGTTTTCTGTTTTGGAGCCGAATCTCCTTTTAATGATATTTAATGCTTTTCTAGGGACAGCCAGGGCCGGCTCAACCATGGGACCAAGTGGGTCCAATGGACCCAGGCAGCACTTAAAGGGACAGTCAACACCAGAATTTTTGTTGTTTAAAAAGAAAGATAATCCCTTTATTACCCATTCCCCAGTTTTGCATAACCAACACAGTTATAATAATACACTTTTACCTCTGTAATTATCTTGTATCTAAGCTTCTGCTGACTGCCCCCTTATTTCAGTTCTTTTGACAGACATGCAGTTTAGCCAATCAGTACTCAGTCCTAGGTCACTTTACGTGCATGAGCTCAATGTTATCTATATGAAACATGTGAACTAATGCCCTCTAGTGGTCAAAATGTATTCAGATTAGAGGCAGTCTTCAAGGTCTAAGAAATTAGCATATGAACATCCTAGTTTTAGCTTTCAACTAAGAAAACCAAGAGAACGAAGCAAAATTGGTGATAAAAGTAAATTGGGAAGTTGTTTAAAATTGCATGCCCTATTTAAAACATGAAAGTTTATTTTGGACTTGATTGTCCCTTTAAAAGGGGCAGCACTTCAGTGACTGAGTTAGTCACTTTCAGATCCAGACCACTCCTGTCCTCTGTCCCTGTGGGGAAAGTCACAGGCTCCCAGCAGCATAACCTCATGATCCACAAAAACACAGGACCTGTCAGGGGTAACTTCCTTCCCACTTGCGCAATTGTGCATAAGCATTTGTTTATGCAGGCTTAGTAAGGTCAGTGGCCAGGCTAGTAGGTTCATATGTTAATCAGTAATTTTACTACTGGGGGTGTCAATGCATTCTCTGACCCAGGCAGCACAATATCTTGAGCCGGCCCTGGGGACAGCTGTAGGGTCAGTTAGTTGGGTTGGGTGAAGAGAGGGACAGTGTTTAGGGCAAGCTTAACCCCTTAAGGACAAGGCTATTTTTCAATTTCTTTCCCTTAAGGACCAGGGTTATTTTTACATTTCTGCGGTGTTTGTGTTTAGCTGTAATTTTCCTCTTACTCATTTACTGTACCCACATATTATATACCGTTTTTCTCGCCATTAAATGGACTTTATAAAGGTACCATTATTTTCATCATATCTTATAATTTACTATAAAAAAATCGAAAAACACACTTTTTCTAACTTTAACCCCCAAAATCTGTTACACATCTACAACCACCAAAAAACACCCATGCTAAATAGTTTCTAAATTGTATTCTGAGTTTAGAAATAACTAATGTTTACATATTATTTGCTTTTTTTTGCAAGTTATAGGGCAATAAATACAAGTAGCACTTTGCTATTTCCAAACAACTTTTAAGGGCAATGCCCATACAAATGCCCTTTCAGGGCAATGGCTAATTTAGGTTTTTTAGTGTTAGGTTTATTTATTTTGGTGGGTTTTACTGTTTGGGGGGGGCTTAGAATTTTTTGTAACTGCAAAAGAGCTGCTTAACTTAGGAAAATGCCCTACAAAAAGCCCTTTTAATGGTTTTAAGGCCTATTGGTAGTTTAGCATTAGATTAGGGGGGTGTTATTTTGGGGGGTTTATTTTCATAGGGATTAGGTTTTGTTTATTTTTTTCTGTACCTTTTATTTGTTTTATAAACACAGACTAAGAGGGGAGAGAGCAAAAGAGAGGGGAAGGAGAGAGCAAAAGAGAGGGGAAGGAGAGAGCAAAAGAGAGGGGAAGGAGAGAGCAAAAGAGAGGGGAAGGAGGGAGCAAAAGAAAGGGGAAGGAGAGAGCAAAAGAGAGGGGAAGGAGAGAGCAAAAGAGAGGGGAAGGAGAGAGCAAAAGAGAGGGGAAGGAGAGAGCAAAAGAGAGGGGAAGGAGAGAGCAAAAGAGAGGGGAAGGAGAGAGCAAAAGAGAGGGGAAGGAGAGAGCAAAAGAGAGGGGAAGGAGAGAGCAAAAGAGGGAAGAGAGAGAGAACACAATAGAGGGGACAGAGCGCCAAAGAGAGGGGGGGAGGGAGCACAAAAGGGGTGGTGAAAGAATCCATCTGGATGGATTCTTTCAACACCCTGCTTTTTGTGGAAACCCACCTGGATGCAGCATAAGCTGCATCCAGGTGGATTCCAAAAATAGCAGGTGGTGGAAGAATTCACCTGGATGCAGCGTAAGCTGCATCCAGGTGGATTCCGAAAATGGCAGGGTGGTTCCGTCACCACAATAGACTGCCCTTCCGAAAATAACAGGGTGGTTCGGGTAGTTTCGTCACCACAATAGACTGCCCTGTGGGCAGGCTTTCCTACTAGTCATGCAATAAAAGTCTTTACAGTTTGAGCTGTTGTGTGTAGTGTGTGTGCTTTCTACACGCAGTGTCTGGACAGGGAATTGAGTAGCTGCAGTAATGAAATTAGCTAGCCACGCCGGATAGATAAGAGAAGAAATGATCCAGTGTAGTAGTGCTACTGACACCTCTTAACGAAGGGGGTAGGTAGGTTGAATAGATAGGAGGCCCTGAAGACACAGGTAGGTGACAGCCAGATGCACCGAATTGTTTCTCTGTCACCCGGTGGCGGCGAGTGCAGGGGGGAGGGGATCATTTTAGGGCTAGCTCTCCAGTTAGGCACACTGTTCTTTGCTAGGGGTAGTCGGGCAACAGTAGTCTGCACATACTAGTAGTAGTAGTAGCAGCAGTACCATAGGGTCTTCCCTGGCCAGGTAGGTAGTTGAGCTGAGACTAGTAGTTTTGTTGTTCTGGCCTACCTATCTTGGGGACGCCAGGCATCAGCGCTGCTGCTTAAAAAGTAGCGCATATCCCCAAGGCAGAGGGAGTGCTGTCGTCTCGTGCGGCGTCCCAGACAAGAACATTGTAGTTATCGCTACTCAGACTTTTGGCTAAGATCAGGTGTACTTGCCTGCTCTTGGTCTTAAGTTTGTGCCTGGAAACCTACCCTCTTGGCCTGGAGTTCCTTTCCTGTGGGGTTGGACTCCTGCTATTAGGAGGGTAGCTATTCTGTAGGTTTTGAGCAATCAGGTTATATGGCCATTCTCTTGGCCTTGTGGCATCGCTTCTGGGCTTCAGCCACTTGCTGCTTTTGCGGGAGTGCTCAGAACCCTGACCTAAAGAGGCAATATGGCTATGGATGAGAATCCAAATATTCCCCATACACTTTAGCAGTTTGTTACCGAGGAAAGACGCGAGAAGGTTGGGATATTGCATGTTCAGCAGACTGTCCTGGAAGGAGTGCTGGAGATGTCACGCTCCAGTATTTACGGTGTCCGGGCTTTTCCATCAAAAGGGATTTATATTATTTGAGGACGATTGAAAAGGCTGGTGTATCTGAACTCAAAAGGACTGAAATTTACTGCCTATGTGGAGAAGACTCGGAGGACACCTGTTACTGTGCATATATTGAATCCTTGCACTCGTCTAATGAACCAGCTTAGAACCTTTAATGGGAAAAGAAAGTTTTTTGGTTTGTTTTGTTGCTGATGAAAGGGGTGTTGGTGGTTAGCGTGATCCTCTACAGAATTTTGCTATCGGTGGTAATAGTTTTTTTTTTTTTATTATACAGATATGCCTAAGTTCTGCTGAAAAATGTGGTTAGGCTAGCAAATCTTGACTCTGGGCCAGGGGCCGCAATTGTGGGGACGTAGGTCATACTGTTGCAGAATGACAAGCTAAAAAGAAAATGTAATTTGTGTGGTTCTGTCAATCACCTGATGAGATCTTGTCCCAGGAGGGTTGATGTGTCAAATAAGGTTCTGCCCTCTTATGCTGCTGCAGTTGTTGCTGGGAAAAATTCTACAGCTCAGTCCAAGACGGAGGGCGTTTCATCTGATGTTTCTGCTAGTGCTTCTGACTCTACGTTGACCTGTGCCCTTGATGAGGTTCCTGATGAGACAAATAAAGGGGAAAATATTGTGCAGTCTCTTGCCTCTGTTCTGTAGGATGTGTCATCCCAGCTGGATTTTCCTGTGTTTACCAAGTAGGTTGATACAATTGTACCTGCTGATTATACCGTTGCGGGTTCCAGTATTGTGATATCCTCTGACGTAGCTCTGGCTGGAGTTCTTGGTAAGGGAGAGCAAGTAAATTGGATGCATGATTTATCTTCTTCAGAAGAGGATATGGATACTCAGGTGAAGAAGTCTGCAATAAAGCGTAAATCTGAGCCTGATGATTTGGATGCTTCTCATTCTGACGGGTGGGAGAGTCCTGTATCGGACCTGCCTGTTATCCAATGTAAAGATGACAGTGATGCCGATTCTCGAATTACACCTGGTCAACGCATAAAGGGTGATGAACCTGTTTCTAGTCCTAGTCAAGGCATTAATAAATCTTCAGATGCTTTTTCTGCCAATTACTTAGAAGGTACTGTTGTTGAATCCGTTACTGGTATTACTGACTATACTGCTGGTAGAAGTGGTGATCAGAGACTGTCCTTGTCTAAGACAGGGAAGGAATCCTGTGGCTCTAGCCCTAAGAAAAAGGGCAACAAGTGATGTTTTCTTTTATTGATTATTTTTTTCTATTTGTATGTTCTTAATCTTATCCTCTCTGAATGTTAGGAGTATCCGATCTGTGGCAAGAAGAGCTGCTATTTTTAAGTTTTGTCTACCAGTCAATCTAATGTTTTTTGTTTGCCGGAATGTGGATTGGATGCTCCTTTTAAACATGCTGATTGGGCTTTTGGACCTAAAGTTTGGTCCTTTTTTAATGAGAGGAATGGTCGGGTTAGGATTGTGTTTAAAGGATTTGGGTTTTCTATTGTTAAGATTGTTCATGTGGTTCCAGGAAGGGTTCTATTAGTTTATTTTAAATATGCTGGGTGTGTTTTTAGGTTATTTAATATGTATGCCCCTCCATGTAGGGAGGAAAGGGTTTTGATAAGTTTGTTGTTTTACCTGGGGAGGTAGGTTACTTTTTTTGGGTGACCTTAATTGTATCTTGAGGGTTGGGGATAGAGAAGGGGCTAGTGAGGGTCACAGGGTAGACACAGTTCTGGTAAACTTTTTGGGGATATGTTTAAAGTTTTGGTTTCAAATATGTTTTTTGTCTGTTCCTTCTGATAAGGGATTTACGTTTTATAGTGATAAAGGATATATAAAATCTAGAATTGACTTTTGTTTTCTATATAATTTTTTAGATTTCTTACTTTTGACCAAAATAGTTTTTTTCATGGACCATGTTCTACTGAGTATAAATTTGCATATGAAGTATGGTAAAGGTGTGTGGAAGATGAATGTTCGTGTATTAGAAGATGAGGTTGTTAGGAAGTTTCAGTGGATGTATGATCAATGGTGTTTGAATAAGTCTGAATTCTTTAAGGTTGTTTTATGGTGGGAGTGGGTTAAGAAAGATTTTTTATTAAGATTTGTTGTGAGAAGGCTAGAGGCAAGAGGTTGTTTCAATAGATGGAATTTGCATTTTAATTATTTGTATGTTTTGAGAGATGAGGGTTTGGATGTGAAGAATGAAATTAATGAAGCTAAGAGTATGATTAATAAATGTATGATTGAGAAAGGGGAAAACAATTGTGTTTCAGGCTCATGTGGTACAGGTGGAGAAGGATGAATGTTTAAAGTTATTTTTTAAAAAGGCTTTTGAGGGTAAGACTTGGATGGTTAGTGTGTTGAGTCTGGGTATGTGGTTAGTTGCAAGGATGAAATTATAAATGAGTTAAGTTTTATAGACAGTTATTTTCTAATGTAGATAGGGTTGAGTATTTAGAGAGGGGAGTGTTTGATGAAATTGAGAGGAATTAGATTGGCTGATGGAGTTGATCTGGTGAGAATGGTAAGGATGAACTTGAGGATGTGTTTGGGAGTTTTAAGAAAGTAAAGGTTGCTGATCATGATGGTTTGTCTGATGAGTTTTATTGTGCTTTTTGGTCTGTGATTGGGAATGATATGGTTGAATTGTGTAATTATATTGTTTTTCCTGATTCTATGAAGGAAGGTGTTATAGTACTTTTGTTTAAGAAAGGGGAGAAATCGGATCTGAAAAATTGGAGGCCAATAACACTTTTTAATGTTGATTATAAGATTATAGCAAAAGTGTTGGCTAATAGAGTTAGGAATGTAATTGGTAATGTTGTGGGTGAGGATCAAGTGTGTGCTTTTCCTGGTAGGCAGATTGGTGAGAGTCTGATTTTGTTGCGTGATGTTTGTTGGTATGAATGGGAGAGATTGGAATCTGTTGCTGTGGCTACAGTAGATTTTGAGCAGGCGTAAGATAGGGTAATGCATAGACCCAGTTGAGGAAAAACCTTTAATAGAGCAACGTTTTGGGGCTCCTGCCCCTTTCTCAAGCAAACACACAATGACACATAATGGCAATTTATATCCAACACACAATCCACAGGCTTGATAGGGGCATGCGCTAATATTACAGTATCATGACATCAGTATTGCTATACATTCCTCCCTAATTTAACCCTAGATTACCTGAAATAAATCTATCACCCATGAAAACATAGTAAGCAGTTACCATAGACAAGGAGCCTATTAAACTTGAGCACTAATAGAGACCTATAATAATGTGTAAGGGGTGCACTATCTCAAAATGGAGAGTATAATGATGTGCAATGTGATTTTTTTTTATTAGGCTTCTCGAATTGGTACTAACTAGTAACTTTTTCATGTTTGAAGACACTTACTTTTTGCAGAAAAATGGTACAGCGATAGGGTCCAATGTGGCCACATGATATGAATGTCTTGTGATGGATGTCACAGAAGAAAGAAATATACCCTCATCCATTGTACAAGTAATTCTGAAAGGTGTGGTTCCGTTACATTGACGATTTGTTCATCTTGTGGAGGGCCACCCCTGAGACATTAATGAAATTGAAAGAAAATGTAGAGAGGGAAGTTCCCTTTTGGAAGTTCAGCAGTTAAATTGACTCACAGAAGATTTAATTTCTTAATACAATGGTATACAATAATAGGAGTAATTTAGAAACAGACATATATTAATATATATACCGCAACACTTAACTGCATAGGACCAGCTTTCATCCACCAAGTGTATTTAAAAGTGTCCTTAAGTCAGTTAATTTCGTATAAATAGGATAGTTTTAGATTCTAAAGCACGTCAGAAAAGGTTAGGGCAAATGCTTCAAAAAATTGTCAGAAGAGGCTACAGTCCACAAGAGTTGGAAACAATACAGGAGAGTCTCACCAGTGGTAGCAATAGAAGTAGAGGGGATCACACAAGGATTTCCTTTGTTAGTACCTAAAATACGATGAGTGATCAGGTCTTTAAAATTCTTAAAAAGAAGTAGTATTTGCTCAGAGACATGCCCTGAAATAAAAGAATTTGAACAGTATCCAAGAGAATCTTGCCGTAAAGGTGAGATGCTCCCCTCCCTGAACCCTCTCATTTTTAGAAAAAGGCCACCAGGCAAGCCAGTTGAGGTTTATGGTTATAGACCTAGCTAAAAAGAAATTAAGGGGAGTGGATAGAATTAAGATTCTGTTATATAGGAAAGCAAAGTGGATTTTAGTTTGTTAATTTAGTCCTACATCTGTTGTACTGTTATTCAATGTGTTATTTCTAATGTTAATTTAACTGCCATGTGATGTTCAATCCTTACCAATACTTGCTATTATTCTAAAATGTATAGCTGTCTTATTCCATAGTTTTAACCTCCCCCAAATTGTATTGTCTGTTTACTTAACATCTCACCCTGACCAGACCAGAATCTAACTTTCCAATTGTCTTTGATTAGTAATCAACTAAATTTAGTGGACTCAGCTGACTGCCCTCCCTGCATATATTTCACACCAGTCTGAGATGTGCATTGCTATAACATATGTTCACATTTTCAAAGTGAACATTTTATAAGTGATTCACTAGCAATATAGCAATAGAATTATACAAGAATTGAACAAGGATTGGGCAAGGGGCAAGACACAAGGCAAGTACTTTTGTAATATTATGTTTGATATACCTTACTGTTTTCAAATGCAATTGCTACTGTAATACTGTGTCTTATGTGTTTAACTGGTTCCCTCTTTTGTAAAAATGCCTAATATCTTCTTATTCCTTTTTGCTGCCTTTTTGTCTCTATAACAAACTACATTATTCAATTACTCCTTCTCCCTCTCCACCTGCACTGTTCATTAGCCCATCTCTCCTAAACTCACATTACTTTTGTACTCATGAACTTTACCTATTCCTAAACACTCTCTCTCCCCCCTGCACCTTGTCTCAAAAGCAGTCTCACTACTGCAAATCTGTATCTCATCTTATGTCACTCTCCCTCTTGCTTCTACTAACTGCTGGCGACATCTCCCCTAATCCTGGTCCCCAACAACTGCCTAGCCGCGCACATCCATGTATACCATCCCACAGGCTCAAAAAACAAAACTCTGACAACCTTACTCACATTCATCTTGCATCAAAAGCCACTTCCCCTTTCACTTGTGCACTTTGGAACTCTCACTGTTTGCAACAAACTCACTTCTATACATGACCTCTTTATCTCCCACTCCCTCAACCTTCTGGCCCTAACAGAAACCTGGCTCTCTCCCCTAGACACAGCATCCACTGCTGCTCTGTCACATGGGGTCTCCACTTCAGCCACACTCCTAGGTCTGGTAATAGACAAGGAGGTGGTGTAGGTATTTTACTTTCCTCTCGTTGCACCTTTCAACAAATACATCCCATCTCTTTCCTCACATTTTCCTCATTCGAAACCCACATGATTCACTTATTCTCTCCTCTTTCTATACGTGTCGCAGTCATATATCGTCCTCCTGGCTCCTCAACTCAATTTCTAGATCACTTGGCTGCATGGCTACCTTATTTCCTTTCCTCAGACACTCCTTCCCTCATTCTTGGTGACTTCAACATCCCTCTTGAGAATCCCACTGCCTCCTCTGAAAAACAACTTCTGCAACTCACTTCCTCTTTTGGTTTGTCACAATGGACTGATTCTCCCACTCACAAAGATGGTCACTCCCTTGACCTGATCTTTAGCTATCGATGCACCCTCTCAAACTTCACAAACTCCCCCTTTCCTCTTTCTGACCACCATCTCCTTACTTGCAACATATCATCCCTCCCTACAACTCTCCCTCCTCCTGCTCCTCACACCAAACTTCACAGAAGCATTACGTCATTAGATCAACAACAGCTTTCTAATTCCCTCAAACCTCTCCTCTCATCCTTCTCCTCCTTTTCATGCCCTGACCAATCTTTCTGCCACTATAATTCCACCCTTACATCCGTCCTTGACCATCTCGCCCCTCTTACCATAGCTCGGAAATCAAACACTCATCCTCAGCCCTGGCACACTCCTCTTACACGATACCTACGCAGATGTTCCCGTACTGCTGAGCGGCACTGGAGAAAATCTAGGAGTTCAACTGATTTTCAACACTACAAATTTATCTTGAACTCCTACTACTCTGCCCTTAATTTACATAAGCAACACTACTTCTCTATTCTTATCTCTAATCTTTCTTCAAACCCAAAACGTTTGTTCTCCACTTCCAATACTCTTCTCCGCCCTCCCCCACCTACTAATACGTCAGCTCAAGACTTTTCCAACCACTTCAATAACAAAATCAACTCCATCAGAAATGAAATCAGCTCTCAACATAATTCCATTATCTCACCCCCTCAAATGCTCTCAATCAACCACAACTCACATGTTTGTGAGATTGAACTGTTATTAGAAAAATTAAGGAGAGATACAGTGGTGAGAGGTGTTGAAGTACCAGATAGTGGTGGGAGAGTTTTGAAAGTAATGAGATATATGGATGATGTGACTGTGTGTAAGTCTCTAGTTGTATTGCAAAAAGTTAAAATTTTGGTCGAGGGCGTTTGTATGAGTTGTGGTTTTAGAGTGTTTGGGAAAAATGTAAAGTTACATTTTTTTGGGAATTGGAGAGAGAAAGATGTGTGTGGTTGGCCAGTTTGTGGTGGTGCTTTGGGAATTTTGATGTTAATATGAAAGGATTTGAGGGTTGAGAGGAGGCATTAGTGCGTGTTAATAAGAAAGTTCATTTTTGGTCTCTTAGGACATTGAGTTTTGAAGGCAAGATTCGAATTGTTAAATCTTTTTCGATTCCTCTTATTTTGTTTTTAAGTATTGTTTTTTCCTTAAGTTAAGAGAATTATGCAGATTTTGTTTCTATTTTTTTGGAATTCTGGTATGGAGAAGCTGAGGAGAGAGGTAGTTTGTAAACAAAAAGGTATGGGTGGTAAAGGAATGCCTGATGTGGAGCAATTCATAGCTATTAAGTATATAAAGTGTGTTGTGATTAGTGGTAAAGGTAATTTGGCTGGCTGTATGGTGAGGTATGCGAGTGGGAATGTTTTGCGTAAGTATGGTTTATTATTTGTTGATAATAGTAAGCGAGTGTGTTTTGTGGCATCATTTTTTTTATTTGAAAGTGGGTTTTTGGATTAAGAAGTTTGGTTTGGAAAATGTGAGCAAGTCCATGTAGTATGAGAATAAGAAGGTTGTGAGGATATTTTGGATAGAGAGGTGGTTAAGCCTGGGGGTGGTTTGAATGAGGAGCAAAGTAGATTGGTGTGGAAAAATGTGTGTGATAGGAAGTGAATTAATAGACAAAGATATATCTGGACAGGGAATTAAGTAGCTGCAGTAATGAATTTAGCTGGCCCCGCTGGATAGATAAGAGGAGAAGAAGCATGGATCCAGTGAAGTAGTGCTACTGCTGCTAACATCTCTTAACGAGGAGAATAGGTAGGTTGAATAGATAGGAAGCCCTGAAGATACAGGTAGGTGCCAAACAGGTGAATTGATATGTCTCTATGTCACCCAGCGCCAGCGGCGAGGGGAAGGAGGGGCTATGCAAATTGGAGAAGGGTTAGCTCTCCAGTTAGGCACACTGCTCTGTGCAAGGGTTAGCCGACAAAAGTAGTGAAGGAGGGAAATATGATCACGGTAAATGAGATAATTAAAAAAATAGAAATATAGGGGGCGTGTCCGGGCAGTGATGGTGAACAGCAGCACTTTCAGAGGCTCCTGACTAATCCTTGTTTATCCGCCGATCTACATAGGAATCTAACAGCTGATCCTAGATTAAACTTATGGCAACAAACTTTCATTTCTGATCTTACATTGGCTGTATTTATGACTTAGGAGTCCTGAGCTGGGCCGTTGGGGCTTCTGGCAGTGGCCTACATACGAGAACCCCAACTCTCCCCCCGGTAACCTGGGTACGGCAGCCGAGCAAAGACTGTTTTCCATTTATTGATTCACAATATGTGGGAACTACACAATTCAGAGAGCTTCTGGAGGAATTTGAACATAAAATAGACTCCAGATTTGATGACCTGATGCTATTATGTAAGAGTTGAGTAATCGAGAGAACTCACATTCAGGAACAGTTGTGCTTCTAAAGGCCAAGACATTAGCTCATGTTGGTCAACAACGACGCACCAATATCCCCAGCGCTAGTTGCAAGAGACAGAAATCAGAATCACACTGTCCAACAGTTGGAAGAAACCGCTAATATATCGAATCCAGGTCACCTACACTGGAGAGAGCTAGAATGGAGCTACTCACGGCTGATATAGGGGTGAATGTGGCCGGCCTCCCTGAAGCTGGTGAAAGCTCCATTGCCTGGATTAGTGACAAAGCATACCACATCCAGCACAGCATTAGAACTACCAGACATCCGAATAGCAACTTGGACTCGATACATAGATCTACTGAGGCGGACAGTGCCGATGGACTTTCACAACTGGGACCTGAATTCCAACCCACTCAAAGTAACAAGGTAGCCCAGATCCCCGCAAATAACCATTGTATGACAGTCCAGCCCTACCTCTTCCCGATTAGACAACTAAAGGGAAAAAAATGTCTGTACATGACAGTAATATCTGTATATGACCCAGTAATGTCTGTATATGACCCAGTAATGTCTGTATATGACCCAGTAATGTCTGTATATGACCCAGTAATGTCTGTATATGACCCAGTAATGTCTGTATATAACACAGTAATGTCTGTATATGACCCAGTAATGTCTGTATATGACCCAGTAATGTCTGTATATGACCCAGTAATGTCTGTATATGACCCAGTAATGTCTGTATATGACCCAGTAATGTCTGTATATGACCCAGTAATGTCTGTATATGACCCAGTAATGTCTGTATATGACCCAGTAATGTCTGTATATGACCCAGTAATGTCTGTATATGACACAGTAATGTCTGTATATGACACAGCAATGTCTGTACTTGAGACAGCAATGTCTGTACATGAGACAGTAATGTCTGTACATGAGACAGTAATGTCTGTACATGAGACAGTAATGTCTGTACATGAGACAGTAATGTCTGTACATGAGACAGTAATGTCTGTACATGAGACAGTAATGTCTGTACATGAGACAGTAATGTCTGTACATGAGACAGTAATGTCTGTATATAACAATGTCTGTACATGAGACAGTAATGTCTGTACATGAGACAGTAATGTCTGTACATGAGACAGTAATGTCTGTATATAACAATGTCTGTACATGAGACAGTAATGTCTGTACATGAGACAGTAATGTCTGTACATGAGACAGTAATGTCTGTACATGAGACAGTAATGTCTGTACATGAGACAGTAATGTCTGTACATGAGACAGTAATGTCTGTACATGAGACAGTAATGTCTGTACATGAGACAGTAATGTCTGTACATGAGACAGTAATGTCTGTACATGAGACAGTAATGTCTGTACATGAGACAGTAATGTCTGTATATAACACAGTAATGTCTGTATATAACACAGTAATGTCTGTATATAACACAGTAATGTCTGTATATAACACAGTAATGTCTGTATATAACACAGTAATGTCTGTATATAACACAGTAATGTCTGTATATAACACAGTAATGTCTGTACATGACACAGTAATGTCTGTACATGACACAGTAATGTCTGTATATGACACAGTAATGTCTGTATATGACACAGTAATGTCTGTATATGACACAGTAATGTCTGTATATGACACAGTAATGTCTGTATATGACACAGTAATGTCTGTATATGACACAGTAATGTCTGTATATGACACAGTAATGTCTGTATATGACACAGTAATGTCTGTATATGACACAGTAGTGTCTGTATATAACACAGTAATGTCTGTACATAACACAGTAATGTCTGTACATGACACAGTAATGTCTGTATATGACACAGTAATGTCTGTATATAACACAGTAATGTCTGTATATAACACAGTAATGTCTGTATATGACACAGTAATGTCTGTATATGACACAGTAATGTCTGTATATAACACAGTAATGTCTGTACATGACACAGTAATGTCTGTACATGACACAGTAATGTCTGTATATGACACAGTAATGTCTGTACATAACACAGTAATGTCTGTATATAACACAGTAATGTCTGTATATCACACAGTAATGTCTGTACATGACACAGTAATGTCTGTATATGACACAGTAATGTCTGTATATGACACAGTAATGTCTGTACATGACACAGTAATGTCTGTATATGACACAGTAATGTCTGTATATGACACAGTAATGTCTGTATATGACACAGTAATGTCTGTACATGACACAGTAATGTCTGTACATGACACAGTAATGTCTGTATATGACACAGTAATGTCTGTATATGACACAGTAATGTCTGTATATGAAACAGTAATGTCTGTATATGACACAGTAATGTCTGTATATGACACAGTAATGTCTGTATATGACACAGTAATGTCTGTATATAACACAGTAATGTCTGTATATAACACAGTAATGTCTGTATATAACACAGTAATGTCTGTATATGACACAGTAATGTCTGTATATAACACAGTAATGTCTGTATATAACACAGTAATGTCTGTATATAACACAGTAATGTCTGTATATAACACAGTAATGTCTGTACATGACACAGTAATGTCTGTATATGACACAGTAATGTCTGTATATGACACAGTAATGTCTGTATATGAAACAGTAATGTCTGTATATGACACAGTAATGTCTGTATATAACACAGTAATGTCTGTATATAACACAGTAATGTCTGTATATGACACAGTAATGTCTGTATATGACACAGTAATGTCTGTATATGACACAGTAATGTCTGTATATGACACAGTAATGTCTGTATATGACACAGTAATGTCTGTATATAACACAGTAATGTCTGTATATAACACAGTAATGTCTGTACATAACACAGTAATGTGTGTATATAACACAGTAATGTCTGTATATGACACAGTAATATCTGTATATGACACAGTAATATCTGTATATAACACAGTAATGTCTGTATATGAAACAGTAATGTCTGTATATGACACAGTAATGTCTGTATATGACACAGTAATGTCTGTATATGACACAGTAATGTCTGTATATGACACAGTAATGTCTGTATATGACACAGTAATATCTGTATATAACACAGTAATGTCTGTATATGAAACAGTAATGTCTGTATATGACACAGTAATATCTGTACATGACACAGTAATGTCTGTATATGACACAGTAATATCTGTACATGACACAGTAATATCTGTATATGACACAGTAATGTCTGTATATGACACAGTAATGTCTGTACATGACACAGTAATGTCTGTATATAACACAGTAATGTCTGTATATAACACAGTAATGTCTGTATATGACACAGTAATGTCTGTACATGACACAGTAATGTCTGTATATGACACAGTAATGTCTGTATATAACAGTAATGTCTGTACATAACACAGTAATGTCTGTATATAACACAGTAATGTCTGTATATAACACAGTAATGTCTGTATATGACACAGTAATGTCTGTATATGACACAGTAATGTCTGTACATGACACAGTAATGTCTGTATATAACACAGTAATATCTGTACATGACACAGTAATATCTGTATATGACACAGTAATGTCTGTATATGACACAGTAATGTCTGTATATGACACAGTAATGTCTGTACATGACACAGTAATGTCTGTATATAACACAGTAATGTCTGTACATGACACAGTAATGTCTGTATATAACACAGTAATGTCTGTATATAACACAGTAATGTCTGTACATGACACAGTAATGTCTGTACATAACACAGTAATGTCTGTATATAACACAGTAATGTCTGTATATGACACAGTAATGTCTGTATATAACACAGTAATGTCTGTACATGACACAGTAATGTCTGTATATGACACAGTAATGTCTGTATATGACACAGTAATGTCTGTACATGACACAGTAATGTCTGTATATGACACAGTAATGTCTGTATATGACACAGTAATGTCTGTATATGACACAGTAATGTCTGTATATAGAAACATAGATATTGACGGCAGATAAGAGCCATAGGCCCAGCAAGTCTGCCCCACCTTACCTAACAGTATAAACTTATCTAGTTCGTAGGATAGCCCTATGCTTGTCCCATGCATTTTTAAAGTCCCCCACAGTGTTTGTTGCTACTACCTCTTGAGGAAGTTTATTCCATAAATCAATCACTCTTTCTGTAAAGAAGTGCTTCCTCAAATTACTCCTGAATCTACTACCCTTTAGCTTGAGCTCATGACCCCTTGTTCTTGAATTTTCCATTTTATGTAAAATACCCACAGCCTCAGTTTTACTAAACCCTTTAATGTACTTGAAAGTTGCTATCATATCACCTCTTTCCCTTCTCTCCTCTAAGCTATACATATTTAGGTCATTGAGCCTATCCTGGTAAGTTTTATTTTTTAGACCATGTACCATTTTGGTAGCCCTCCTTTGCACAGATTCAAGTTTGTTAATATCCTTCTGAAGATATGGCCTCCAGAACTGCACACAATACTCAAGATGAGGCCTAACTAATGATCTATAAAGTGGCATAAGAACCTTACTATTTCTGCTGCAAATACCTCTACCAATACATCCAAGCATTCTGCTAGCCTTACTACATTGTTTACTAAGTTTTAAATCATCTGAAATAATAATTCCCAAGTCCTGTTCCTCGTCTGTAACAGTCAGTAAAGTGTCATTGAGTCTGTAATTAACATTTGGATTTTTCTTCCCTAAATGCATTATTTTACACTTTGCTGTGTTAAACTTTAGATCCCAGTCGTTTGTCCAATCCTCCAATTGTTGTATATCACTTCTCATTTTGTCTACCCCCCCTGGAACATCCACTCTGTTGCAAATTTTTGTATCATCTGCAAAGAGACATACTTTCCCCTGTAGCCCTTTGCTGATATCGCAGATAAATATGTTAAACAAAACAGGCCCCAGAACTGACCCCTGAGGAACACCACTAGTAACAGCCACCTCTGCTGAATGAACTCCATTTACTAAGACACTTTGTTTTCTGTCCTTAAGCCAGCATTCCACCCAGTTCACAATTTTTGAATCTAGACCAAGGAGATATAGTTTGTGAATAAGTTTATTGTGTGGGACGGTGTCAAATGCTTTGCTGAAATCTAGATATGCTACATCAACTGCTCCTCCCTTGTCTAATACTTTTGTTACATAATCAAAGAAGTCAATTAGATTAGTCTGACATGATCTCCCTGAAGTAAAACCATGCTGATTTTGGTCCTCTAAATTGTTTGTCTTTATGTAAGTCATAATTCTTTCCTTTAAGAGGCTTTCCATTAATTTCCCTACTACTGAAGTTAAACTAACTGGCCTGTAGTTGCCAGATTCTTCTCTACTGCCCTTTTTATGAAGAGGTATTACATTTGCTATTCTCCAATCATCTGGGACAGCTCCTGTTAATAGTGACTGATTAAACAGATCAGTTAATGGGACAGTTAGCACTGAACGAAGTTCTTTTAAAACCCTTGGATGAATATTATCAGGACCCACTGCCTTTGTAACATTTATTTTTGATAATGCTAACAAAACCTCATCCTCTGTAAAAAGATTACTGTTAAGCTTGTTTCTATTTTGCATAGCATCCCTTAATGTAGACATTGTATCTTCACAATCTTTAGTGAAAACAGAACAGAAGTAATCATTGAGACAGTCTGCAATCTGCTTATCTCCTTCTATTATTCTACCATCAACTGATTTCAATTTTACTATTCCTACCTTATTTTTTCTTCTTTCACTGATATATCTAAAGAATGTTTTGTCCCCATGTTTTACTGACTGTGCTATCTTCTCTTCTGCATCAGCTTTAACCTTCCTAATTAACTGCTTAGTCTTTTTTTGTTGGAGTCTCCATATTTTCATATCATCATCTGCTTGTGTGTGTCTGTAATTTTTATAAGCTATCTTTTTTGTCTTTACAGCATGTGCTACTTCTTTGGAAAACCAAATTGGTTTCCGCTTTCTTTTACTTTTACAGACATGTCTAATACAGTGTGCGGTTGCATCTAAAATGGCACCTTTCACAAATTCCCACTGTTCTTGAACCCCTGTAATACGATTTTTCCCCTTTAAATAGTTTTTTAGGTATTCTCCCATTAATGAAAAATCTGCCGTCCTAAAGTCTAAAACTTTTGTTTTAGTCTGGGTGTACAGTTCCTGAACATGAATACTAAACCAAACAGATTGATGATCACTGGATCCTAAGTTCTCACCTACAGACACATCTGAAACTGTATCACTGTTTGTAAGTATTAGATCTAATATAGCTTCCTTACGAGTTGGTTCCTTGACTAATTGTTCAAGTGATTCCCCTAGCAGAGATTCAAGAATATACCTGCTTCTAGCCGATCTAGCAGAAGGAATCTTCCAGTCTATATCTGGCAAATTAAAGTCCCCCAGTACTATAACCTTACCCTTCATGGTCATTTTGGTTATTTCATCTAATAACAGATTGTCCAGTTTTTCATCCTGCAATGGAGGCCTATATACAACCCCTATTCTAAAAACATTTTTATCTCCAATTTCCAAAGTCACCCAAATACTTTCCACCTCATCATTTGTTCCTACAATTTCAGTAACCTTTATATTTTCATTTACATACAAAGAAACTCCTCCACCTTTCTTTCCTACTCTGTTCTTTTTAAATAACCTGTATCCAGGTATGACTATGTCCCAGTCATGCAAATCATTGTACCATGTTTCTGTTATAGCTACTAAATCCAAGTTGTCCCTAGTCATTATTGAAATGAGTTCAGGTAATTTATTTCCTAAGCTGCGAGCATTTGTGCTCATGGCACGAAGAATTTTTCTACTAGAATTTCTAGAATTGTTACTTGGACTAACAGTTTTGGCATGCTGTGGGGGGCAGGTGGATATATTAATGCTACCCCCCTTTATTAGTTTAAATGATTTCTAATAAAGTATTTGAACTCCTCTCCCAGATACTCTGTTCCTTTAGAATCCAAATGCAAGCCATCTCTCCTAAATAACCTAGTATCTTTCCAAACAGAGCTATAATGGCCAATAAAACCAAATCCTCGTTCCCTGCACCACTTATCTAACCAAGAATTAAATGTTGTTATCCGCTCCATCTTTCCTGCTTCCTGGTCATACACAGGTAAAATAGCAGAAAATGATAGAGTTGATGCCACAGTCTCTAAATGATTACCTAGGTCACAAAACTCTTTCTGAACAGCAGCAACATGATTACTAGCCAGATCATTTGTTCCTAAATGAACAATCACATCCAACTCACTTCCCTTTCCTGCTGCCTTAACAATTCTCAAAATACGATTCCTATCCCTGTGAGCAGTAGCTCCTGGAAGACATCTAACCTCCCTTGTTTCTCCTTTACTTTCACCTAAATACACATTCCTCAAAATAGAGTCACCCACTAACAGTCTTTTTCTCAAAAACACATCTGCAGTTCTTTCCTGTGTTATGTTACCTGGAGAATCAGGTGCCAATAGATTTAAATTACCTGTTACAGCTTCAGAGGGCTCAGAAACAGCAATCTCCTCATCACAAGTGTATTCGGCAAGAGCAGCATAGGAGTTTTGCAATGGCAGAGGTTGTGGGCAATGCTTCTGGTCTACTGTTCTAATTCTTCCAGAGCCTACAGTGATCCATCTGCCTCTCCTTGCTGATCTCTGGGGTAGAGGGGCTTCTTTCTGAGGCAGCTTTGTAGAGGTAACAGGTATGTTACTTACCTTAGCTTGAAGTTTAGCTATTTCCTCCCTTAACAGGGAAAACTGCTTACAAACAGGACAGCCCCTAAATCTCCAAAAAGTAGAACGATTAAAAAGTGCAAAACACCCATTGCACTGTATCTGAGACATTTTAAACTATGCAACACTTTAACAATAAGAAAAATATAAGTATTATTTACTACTGAATAACCCTGAATAACTCCTGAAATAACTCAAATATCCTTATGTATTTGATCCTTTTGTAGTTTGATCTCTTTGCTAAGAAGCAGAGCTAAATGTTTAGCAGAGCTAAACAGATCTCTTTAAATACCCTCAGAAAGATAGGGTGGGGTCCCTCCTAATTGCTCACCTATGCAAACAATCTAATTGTTATCTAATTGCAATACTAAAAACCAGAATACAAAAGAATGTAAATTAACTCAAACCTTTAACTATTCAATTTCTGTAGTGAAACTAATTCACAGTTCAGGTCTACCACCTTTAACTATTCAATTTCTGTAGTGAAACTAATTCACAGTTCAGGTCTACCACCTTTAACTATTCAATTTCTGTAGTGAAACTAATTCACAGTTCAGGTCTACCACCTTTAACTATTCAATTTCTGTAGTGAAACTAATTCACAGTTCAGGTCTACCACCTTTAACTATTCAATTTCTGTAGTGAAACTAATTCACAGTTCAGGTCTACCACCTTTAACTATTCAATTTCTGTAGTGAAACTAATTCACAATTCAGGTCTACCACCTTTCTGAAATAACTCAAATATCCTTATGTATTTGATCCTTTTGTAGTTTGATCTCTTTGCTAAGAAGCAGAGCTAAACAGTAATAACACAGTAATGTCTGTATATGACACAGTAATGTCTGTATATAACACAGTAATGTCTGTATATAACACAGTAATGTCTGTATATAACACAGTAATGTCTGTATATAACACAGTAATGTGTGTATATGACACAGTAATGTCTGTATATAACAGTAATGTCTGTATATAACACAGTAATGTCTGTACATGACACAGTAATGTCTGTATATGACACAGTAATGTCTGTATATGACACAGTAATGTCTGTATATGACACAGTAATGTCTGTATATGACACAGTAATGTCTGTATATGACACAGTAATGTCTGTATATAACACAGTAATGTCTGTATATAACACAGTAATGTCTGTATATAACAGTAATGTCTGTATATAACACAGTAATGTCTGTACATGACACAGTAATGTCTGTATATGACACAGTAATGTCTGTATATGACACAGTAATGTCTGTATATAACACAGTAATGTCTGTATATAACACAGTAATGTCTGTATATGACACAGTAATGTCTGTATATGACACAGTAATGTCTGTATATAACACAGTAATGTCTGTATATGACACAGTAATGTCTGTACATGACACAGTAATGTCTGTATATAACACAGTAATGTCTGTATATGACACAGTAATGTCTGTATATAACACAGTAATGTCTGTATATGACACAGTAATGTCTGTATATGACACAGTAATATCTGTATATAACACAGTAATGTCTGTATATGAAACAGTAATGTCTGTATATGACACAGTAATATCTGTATATGACACAGTAATATCTGTATATGACACAGTAATGTCTGTATATGACACAGTAATATCTGTATATGACACAGTAATGTCTGTATATGACACAGTAATGTCTGTATATGACACAGTAATATCTGTATATGACACAGTAATGTCTGTATATGACACAGTAATGTCTGTATATAACACAGTAATGTCTGTATATAACACAGTAATGTCTGTATATAACACAGTAATGTCTGTATATGACACAGTAATGTCTGTACATGACACAGTAATGTCTGTATATGACACAGTAATGTCTGTATATGACACAGTAATGTCTGTATATAACACAGTAATATCTGTATATGACACAGTAATGTCTGTATATGACACAGTAATATCTGTATATGACACAGTAATGTCTGTATATGACACAGTAATGTCTGTATATAACACAGTAATGTCTGTATATGACACAGTAATGTCTGTATATGACACAGTAATGTCTGTATATGACACAGTAATGTCTGTATATGACACAGTAATATCTGTATATGACACAGTAATATCTGTATATGACACAGTAATGTCTGTATATGAAACAGTAATGTCTGTATATGAAACAGTAATATCTGTATATGACACAGTAATGTCTGTATATGAAACAGTAATGTCTGTATATGAAACAGTAATGTCTGTATATGACACAGTAATGTCTGTATATGACACAGTAATGTCTGTATATGACACAGTAATGTCTGTATATGACACAGTAATATCTGTATATAACACAGTAATGTCTGTATATGAAACAGTAATGTCTGTATATAACACAGTAATGTCTGTATATAACACAGTAATGTCTGTATATGACACAGTAATGTCTGTATATGACACAGTAATGTCTGTATATAACACAGTAATGTCTGTATATGAAACAGTAATGTCTGTATATGACACAGTAATGTCTGTATATGACACAGTAATGTCTGTATATGACACAGTAATATCTGTATATAACACAGTAATGTCTGTATATAACACAGTAATATCTGTATATGACACAGTAATGTCTGTATATAACACAGTAATGTCTGTATATGACACAGTAATATCTGTATATGACACAGTAATGTCTGTATATGACACAGTAATGTCTGTATATGACACAGTAATGTCTGTATATAACACAGTAATGTCTGTACATGACACAGTAATGTCTGTATATGACACAGTAATGTCTGTATATGACACAGTAATGTCTGTATATAACACAGTAATGTCTGTATATGACACAGTAATGTCTGTACATGACACAGTAATGTCTGTATATGACACAGTAATATCTGTATATGACACAGTAATGTCTGTATATGACACAGTAATGTCTGTATATGACACAGTAATGTCTGTATATGACACAGTAATGTCTGTATATAACAGTAATGTCTGTATATAACACAGTAATGTCTGCCCTGTGTATATGATAAAATGACTGCTCTGAGCTTCTTCCTATGTTGTCTGTGATAATAAAAAAGGAGGGAAAGTGAGCTCAGGATAGGTGCTGGCTATTGGCTGAGGCATGTCATGTGATGTGATTGAGGTGAGCTCAGGATAGGTGCTGGCTATTGGTTGGGATAGGTCATGTGATTGAGGTGAGCTCAGGATAGGTGCTGGCTATTGGCTGAGACTGTCATGTGATTGCAGCACAGAGTTTGTGAGGGAGATGTGAAGTGTTTGAGTTGATTTCTGAGGCAAAGTGGCAGAGAGAGAGGAGGCTCTGAGTGGGGCTCGTCCCCTCAGCAGTGCAGGGGCCTGAAACACATTGCAGAATGATTTTGTCTCGGCCCAGGGGGCGTGACTGAAGAACATGAGACAGACAGTAACAGAGATTCATCTGATTGTGCAGCTACTGATTGGGTTACTGAAGCTGGAGGATTTCCTCTGCTGCCAGGACTTTAGCAGACAAGGATTTTATGATGTGACCTTTAAGAGCACTGACATCTGTCACAATGTGAGGCAGAGATACCTGGACATGAGAGGAGATGACAGGTTAAAGTGCATCAGAGCCAGCTTCTTTATCCAGCAAGAGTTTATCTTAGTGACTGTTCACATGTTTAACCCCTACATAAGAGAGGAGGACATTGTTAACTTCCTACACAGATGCTGCTCCTACGTGCAGGGGGGGGGGGGGGAAGGCTACTGAACTCCCAGGGCATCTGGAATGGCAAGAGGCAGTATTGGGTCAGGTTCCAGAGGGATGAGAGCTGGCCTATGGGTTACAGGATGCCCCCCATGGTGGGGTCCATAGGGCCAGACAAGGGGCGCGACTGAAGAACATGATCCGCTTTGAGGTAGAGGAAGGCATGAGACAGACAGTGACAGAGAGTCATCTGATTGTGCAGGTACTGATGGGGTTACTGAAGTGTAAGCTGGATGATTTCCTCTGCTGCCAGGACTTTAGCAGACAAGGATTTTATTATGTGACCTTTAAGAGCACTGACATCTGTCACAATGTGAGGCAGAGATTCCTGGACATGAGAGGAGATGACAGGTTAAAGGGCATCAGAGCCAGCTTCTTTATCCAGCAAGAGTTTATCTTAGTGACTGTTCACATGTTTAACCCCTACATAAGAGAGGGGGACATTGTTAACTTCCTACACAGATACTGCTCCTATGTGCAGGGGTGGGAGGCTACTGAATTCCCAGGACATCTGGAATTGCAAGAGGCAGTATTGGGTCAGGTTCCAGACAGATGAGAGCTGGCCTATGGGTTACAGGGTGCCCCCCATGGTGGTGTCCATAGGGCCAGACAAGGGCCAAGCTTACTTCAGGGGGCGCGACTGAAGAACATGATCCGCTTTGAGGTAGAGGAAGGCATGAGACAGACAGTGACAGAGTCATCTGATTGTGCAGGTACTGATGGGGTTACTGAAGTGTAAGCTGGAGGATTTCCTCTGCTGCCAGGACTTTAGCAGACAAGGATTTTATGATGTGACCTTTAAGAGCACTGACATCTGTCACAATGTGAGGCAGAGATTCCTGGACATGAGAGGGGATGACAGGCTAAAGGGCATCAGAGCAAACTTTTTTTTCCAACAAGAGTTTATCTTAGTGACTGTTCACATGTTTAACCCCTACATAAGAGAGGAGGACATTGTTAACTTCCTACACAGATACTGCTCCTATGTGCAGGGGGGGGAGGCTACTGAATTCCCAGGACATCTGGAATGGCAAGAGGCAGTATTGGGTCAGGTTCCAGACGGATGAGAGCTGGCCTATGGGTTACAGGGTGCCCCCCATGGTGGTGTCCATAGGGCAAGGCACTTTCTGCAGGAGATGCCTCGAGTATGGACATTTAACAGAACAGTGCACAGAGATGAATGGCATGAAGTGTAACAGTGGGCTGCACTACACTAGAGACTGTCCCAAGAAAACTTGTCACTTGTGTAATTACTCATAGCACCTTTTGAAGGAGTGTCCCCCAGAGGGCCAGCACAAGCTCCTATGCCGGTGCCCTAAGGGGGATCAAACCTATTTCACAGATAGCAGTTCCTGAGCAGCAGGGTCCAAATGGTGAGGTGCAGGAGACCCCCCCCAGAGAGAGGATCAGCAGCAGCAGGGCCCAGGTAGTGAGGGGGCAGGAGGGCCCACAGAGAGGAGCAGCAGGGCCCAAGTAGTGAGGGGCAGCAGGGCCCAAGTAGTGAGGGGCAGCAGGGCCCAAAGAGAGGAGCAGCAGCAGGGCCCAAGTAGTGAGGGGCAGGAGGGCTCACAGAGAGAGGGGCAGGAGGGCTCACAGAGAGAGGAGCAGGAGGGCCCAAGTAGTGAAGTGCAGGAGCAGCAGGGCCCAAGTAGTGAAGTGCAGGAGCAGCAGGGCCCAAGTAGTGAAGTGCAGGAGCAGCAGGGCCCAAGTAGTGAAGTGCAGGAGCAGCAGGGCCCAAGTAGTGAAGTGCAGGAGCAGCAGGGCCCAAGTAGTGAAGTGCAGGAGCAGCAGGGCCCAAGTAGTGAAGTGCAGGAGCAGCAGGGCCCAAGTAGTGAAGTGCAGGAGCAGCAGGGCCCAAGTAGTGAAGTGCAGGAGCAGCAGGGCCCAAGTAGTGAAGTGCAGGAGCAGCAGGGCCCAAGTAGTGAAGTGCAGGAGCAGCAGGGCCCAAGTAGTGAGGTGCAGGAGCAGCAGGGCCCAAGTAGTGAGGGGCAGGAGGGCTCACAGAGAGAGGGGCAGGAGGGCTCACAGAGAGAGGGGCAGGAGGGCTCACAGAGAGAGGGGCAGGAGGGCTCACAGAGAGAGGGGCAGGAGGACTCACAGAGAGAGGAGCAGCAGGGCCCACAGAATGAGGAACAGCGGCAGTGTGTGCCAGAGCAGCCTCCTGCACAGATGCTAGCCCCAGATAAAAGCCAAACAAAAGACATAAACCCCAGCCCCACCGACTCTGAATTATTAAAAGTAGTAAACACTCAGCAGCAACATCCCTCTGACAATGCAGGGAAGCCAGCTAGTGTAGAGCCTGCCAAGAAAAAAAAGCTAAAAAAACAAAGGAGGAGGTCACAGGAAATGGTGGAGGGAGAGACCTCAAAAGGTAGCTGAACCCTAAAGTTAAACCCATGACTGAAGTGGGGAAGTCTGCCAAAGCGGTGGGCTCACAGGCTGTTAAAGGAGAAACCAGTAAGCTGACCCCCAAACAACAAAACCTGTGGAAAACGCACAAGTGACTGTGATTCCAACTCAGCAACAGCAGAGGCGAGCGACTGAAGAACATGAGACAGACAGTGACAGAGTCATCTGATTGTGCAGGTACTGATTGGGTTACTGAAGCTGGAGGATTTCCTCTGCTGCCAGGACTTTAGCAGACAAGGATTTTATGATGTGACCTTTAAGAGCACTGACATCTGTCACAATGTGAGGCAGAGATTCCTGGACATGAGAGGGGATGACAGGCTAAAGGGCATCAGAGCCAGCTTCTTTATCCAGCAAGAGTTTATCCTAGTGACTGTTCACATGTTTAACCCCTACATAAGAGAGGAGGACATTATTAACTTCCTACACAGATACTGCTCCTATGTGCGGGGGGGGGGAGGCTACTGAATTCCCAGGGCATCTGGAATGGCAAGAGGCAGTATTGGGTCAGTATTGAAGGAGTGTCCCCCAGAGGGCCAGCACAAGCTCCTATGCCAGTGCCCTAAGGGGGAACAAACCTATTTCACAGATAGCAGTTCCTGAGCAGCAGGGTCCAAGTGGTGAGGTGCAGGAAACCCCCCCCCCCCCCCAGAGAGAGGAGCAGCAGGGCCCAAGTAGTGAGGTGCAGGAGGGCCCACAGAGAGAGAAGCAGCAGCAGCAGGGCCCAAGTAGTGAGGGGCAGGAGGGCTCACAGAGAAAGGAGCAGCAGCAGGAGGGCTCACAGAGAAAGGAGCAGCAGGGCCCAAGTAGTGAGGGGCAGGAGGGCTCACAGAGAGAGGAGCAGCAGCAGCAGGGCCCAAGTAGTGAGGGGCAGGAGGGCTCAGAGAGAGGAGGGGCAGGAGGGCTCAGAGAGAGGAGCAGCAGCAGGGCCCACAGAGGGAGGAGCAGCAGCAGCAGGGCCCACAGAGGGAGGAGCAGCAGCAGCATGGCCCACAGAGGGAGGAGCAGCAGCAGCATGGCCCACAGAGGGAGGAGCAGCAGCAGCAGGGCCCACAGAGGGAGGAGCAGCAGCAGCAGGGCCCACAGAGGGAGGAGCAGCAGCAGCAGGGCCCACAGAGGGAGGAGCAGCAGCAGCAGGGCCCACAGAGGGAGGAGCAGCAGCAGCAGGGCCCACAGAGGGAGGAGCAGCAGCAGCAGGGCCCACAGAGGGAGGAGCAGCAGCAGCAGGGCCCACAGAGGGAGGAGCAGCAGCAGCAGGGCCCACAGAGGGAGGAGCAGCAGCAGCAGGGCCCACAGAGGGAGGAGCAGCAGCAGCAGGGCCCACAGAGGGAGGAGCAGCAGCAGCAGGGCCCACAGAGGGAGGAGCAGCAGCAGCAGGGCCCACAGAGGGAGGAGCAGCAGCAGCAGGGCCCACAGAGGGAGGAGCAGCAGCAGCAGGGTCCACAGAGGGAGGAGCAGCAGCAAGGCTCACAGAGGGAGGAGCAGCAGCAGGGCCCACAGAGGGAGGAGCAGCAGCAGGGCCCACAGAGGGAGGAGCAGCAGCAGGGCCCACAGAGGGAGGAGCAGCAGCAGCAGGGCCCACAGAGGGAGGAGCAGCAGCAGCAGGGCCCACAGAGGGAGGAGCAGCAGCAGGGCCCACAGAGGGAGGAGCAGCAGCGCGGCCCACAGAGGGAGGAGCAGCAGCGCGGCCCACAGAGGGAGGAGCAGCAGCGCGGCCCACAGAGGGAGGAGCAGCAGCGCGGCCCACAGAGGGAGGAGCAGCAGCAGCAGGGCCCACAGAGGGAGGAGCAGCGGCTGAGTGTGCCAGAGCAGCCTCCTGCACAGATGCTAGCCCCAGATAAAAGCCAAACAAAAGACAAACCCCAGCCCCACCGACTCTGAATTATTAAAAGTAGTAAACACTCAGCAGAAACATCCCACTGACAATGCAGGCAAGCCAGCTAGTGTAGTGCCTGCCAAGAAAAAAGCTAAAAAAACAAAGGAGGTGGTCACAGGAAATGGTGGAGGGAGAGACCTCAAAAGGTAGCTGAACCCTAAAGTTAAACCCATGACTGAAGTGGGGAAGTCTGCCAAAGCGGTGGGCTCACAGGCTGTTACAGGAGAAAACAGTAAGCTGACCCCCAAACAACAAAACCTGTGGAAAACGCACAAGTGATTGTGATTCCAACTCAGCAACAGCAGAGGCGAGCGAGGTGTCCCTGGGCATCCTGGAGTCACCTTTGCCCAACCCCTCTGTAAAATAGTTTGAGACACATTAATGGGCACTAGCAAGGACTCCCACAAAAGAAGAGTGAGAAGTTACTGGGTGACCTACTTGCAGACATCTTGCCCATGGATTTACTTAGCAGTGGGGATGATAAAAAGAGACTGACCAGGCTTGTGAAATGCTTGTGCAATGCCGCCCCCTGCAGATTCGTGGCCGCTTGCAGGGGATGTCAATCAACCCGATCGTATCCGATCGGGCTGATTGGTGTCCGCTGCCTCAGAAGTGGCGGACAAGTTAAGGAGCCCTGTTTCCAGCGAGCCTAAAGGCTCGCGCGGAAAAAGGTGTTTACGTGATAAATCAGCCCCTTAGTGAACGCCCAAAAAAATCTGTCCTTGGCTGCAGTACACAGCTGTATCCCCACCCGCAGCTTTCAGCACAGAAGAGGCCTAGTAAGGTCAGAAGCCTGCTCTCAAGAGGAAGTGTCTGCCGCCTGTTGTGGGATTGCACCTTTGCTAACAGGTGTGGCAGAAAATGGGCCCTCTCATAACTTCCTTGACAGGTTTAAACTGTAAATTATGACACGGTTCTATATGGTACAAATCTGTTGCTATCACAAACAAAACATAGAATCTGTTGGCAGATAATAAATAAACTCTGTAAAATAATCCCTATGGAAAGTGAGAAATATTTTGTTTTTTAAAAGAGAAAACATGTCTGGTAAAGACTGTGTAAGCATTTCTTTCAGTGTCATGTACTTGTATTTCTTAATGGATAAAAAACACAATGCACAAAGTGCTGTAAATAATTAGAAACCTCAGCTTTGGTCTACTTCAACAACATGAGATAGTACTATTTTTATTACTCATATTTCATTTTGGTATGTCAGAGCAATATAAAAGTTAACAAAATACAAGTTTCTTAAACAAGTTAAGTTTTTTGCAATTGTAACTTTGTTCTTATAAGTTAAATTTAAAATCTTAATTTTTTTATGTAACAAAGTTCCTTTTTGGTCTTGTAAAATGTTATTTCCAAACAAAGAAATTAATGGTTTTAATATTTTTTTTCAATAACTATAAGGATTTCCTTCTATGTTGTCTATTTAAAAATTGTGCTTATTTTCATGAGATTTAAGCTTTTCTTCCAATGTATTTGAATGTTTTTATTATTTTCTTTATGATTTTCATATTTTTGTTTCTTGCTTTGTAAACATTTTTTTCAATAAAAAAGATTTTAAAAAAATCTGTTATCAGTTTAATAATATCTGATACGTGCCCTATCTGGGGACCATATATTAAATGGATTTTTGTAACAGGGAGATGGAAGAAGAGCTTGCTATATTAATTGGATTTTTGTAACAGGGAGATGGAAGAAGAGCTTGCTCTGTTGTAACAGGGAGATGGAAGAGCTTGCTCTGTCCACTCCACGCATTGACCTGGTATTGCAGTACCTCCAGGACCGGTGCACGCCTCTCTTTGCTGTGAGACAAAAACAGTAGCAGTAGTAGCTGATCAAGTGGGAAAGAAGCTACAGCCCTGTCTGCCCTTTTTATTGTATTTTGTCTGTGTGAGCTGCTGGCTTGCTTTTTAGTCGTACTCGTTAACCCCTTGTTTGCTGGCTGAAAGTCTAGAAAGCTGCTGGTGGGGGAGAAGGGTTTTTGCTTTATTTACTTATGTAACTAACAAACTTTCTTCCCTTTCTTTCTCTGGGTAAGAATGCTATTGCTTCTCCAGTTTTCTTGGTGCCTGCTGGAAATAACTGCTATTTGCCTCTATCTCCCTCTCGCCTGCCCAGTTAGCTTTTAGTGAGTGAGGTGTGCTGCTGCTGTCGCCACCGCGTTGTTGCCTGTTGTCCCATGCATGCAAGAAAAGTCCTCTCACTCTGAGCTGTGTGGTGTCCATGTGTTTCTTTCTCCACCTTGTGTCTGAAGATGGGAATTGAGCTGCTGCAGCCGCCAGGAGTTTTTAGCTGGAAAGTCTCCGGAAGAGAGGAAGAAGCATGGATCTGGTGGGGTGCGGTGGCTAACACTTCTTAACGAGGCCCTGAAGGTATAGGTAAGGTGCCAGGTCAGGCGCTGTCTCTCACTTTTTCTGTCCCTGTCACCACCGGCAAGGGGGAAAGGAGGGGGTCGTTTGAGGGGGAAGCTCTCCACCCAGGCACTGCTCTGTAGAGCTGCTAGTTACTTAGGGAAGGCTGGACTTAGTTTGGCCAGTTGCTAGTAGCTTGGAGTTAGGTAGGGTCAGTTGGTCAGGCCTAGGGGTGGTTTGCTGGTGGGCAAGCACCAATTGCACATGCCACCGCTGCTTAAAATCAGTCACGGTGGCCAGGGGCGTCATTGCGCACCCTTTACGGGTTATCGCTTCTCGGCCTTTTGGCACAATCCTTTTTTGTCAATTGGCTTGCGAATCAGGGTTCAAGACCCCCTTGGCCTTAGGGAATTGGTGACTATGTTGCCTTAAGCCCTTTGCTGCTATTGGGGGGCGACTGCTAACAAGATAATCCTGCTCATGGTATTTAGGACCTGACCTTTTCTTATGAGCATCTGTGTGCTTAGCTATACAGGAAGTATAGAGCGATTAGGGGTCATCCCTTGCTAAAAGGTGTGGAGATAACTTCAACGTCCGAAAATAGAGAGAGGCCTTTGACGGTTCTTATGTACAATCTCTATGTAGAAACTGATGATATTGTCACCTTCCTCAGAATGTACTGTTCTCAGGTACGATTCATTCATAAAGGTAGTGAACGAGTTTGGTATTTGGAACGGAATGAAACGTTTTAAGGTGGTGTTCAATAATAATCCAGATGGTTATGGGAGTCTGGATCATCCTCCCTCGAATTTCCCTATTGGCCGCAATAGGGGTTTATTTGTATTATTCTGGATAGCCTATTTTTTTTGTAGGAAGTGTCAGGATTTTGGGCATATGAAGGAAGAGTGCCCTAAGAAAGATCCTTGCAAGAATTGTGGGCAGGATAGGGCATGCTCCTGACAAATGTCCTTGGCAGAAAACTTGTGATTTGTGTGGGTAGGCTGGTCATCTGTGTGATTTGTGTCCAAAGAAAGCCCATGTTCAGGGTGAATTGTCATCCTTTTTAAGGAGGAAGAGATCTTCTGTTCCTCCTAAAGCTGTTGAACAGGCTGTTGCTTTGCCTGTTGCCAAGACTTTGGCTGGCTCTGGTTGTACCCCGAAGGATGGGTCCTGGTGTTTGGAATTCCAGCACTGGTGTTGGGGTGTCATCTGCCAAGCCAGTTTCCTCCGAGGTTAAGGTAGGAGTTTCTGGTGAAGTTAATGTGTCATTGTCAGCAAATGTCAAGGTGGCTGTTTCTAAAATAGATGCTGTTGCAGGTCTTTCCTGTCTTGACACTGCTGCTCAAGATGAGATGGAGGTTGATGTGAGGGCCTCAAAGAATAAGCTTGATTCTTTGGAGGTTGAACAAACTGGTAAGAAGTCCAAGAAAGAAGATTCTTTTGACTCTGTTTTTGAGGATATGGTGGATGAAAGTTTGCATTTCTCTCCTCCTGCAGAGTTGGATTTTTAGTTTGAGAAGACTTCTGTCTTGTCTGTTATGGCAGATTCCCCTTTGGGGATAGAAAGCCCTTCCTATGTTCCTACAAGGCAGAATGTGATGTTATCTGACGAATCTACTTCAGCTTTCTTGGAGGAGACTTGTGTATCCTCTTTCAAGGCCCTTACAGAAATGGAATCTTTGTCTGATGAAAGTCCTGGAGATTAATATAAAGTGACTTAAGTTATCTTGTGAGGTTGCTTAAGGTGGTCCCACTTAGTGAGATCTATGAATAACTCTTCTAAGAGGGCTGCTTTATTTTCATATCTTGAAACTTTAAATTGTGATTTGATTTGTGTACAAGAATGTAATATTTCTAGGAAGATTATACAGACTGGAAGCAGGAGTGGTCTCTTGGTCCCTTGGCTTGGTCTGGAGGAAATGGAGGAAATGATACTAAAAAATGATACTAAAAATTTGGTTATTTTAGATGGTAGGAATATTATTTTTTGATCTATTGAGGACATTTTGCCAGGGAGAGCTTTAGATAGTCTTTAGTTTTTTTGTAAAGTTATTTCAATGTATTAATATTTATAGTCCAGTGGAGGGACTATCTTGTTTTGATTTTTCGTTAATATATGAGTGTATATATTAACTTTGTCTTGGAGACGGGGTATTGTGCCTCTTATTTATAAGAAAAGGTGATAGGGAGTGTTTGAAAAATCAGTGTCCGATTACATTGTTAAATTGCAACTAAAATCTTTGCTTAGTCGATTGCTGTTAGGATGAGAAGTGTTATTGCTAAGGTTGTGGGTGAGAAGCAGGTGTGTGGTGTGCCTGGTCAGAGTTTGCATGAGAATTTAAGTGTTTTGAGAGATGCTGTATGGTATGAAAGGGTGAGAGACCAAAGTGTGGTTGTGTTGTTTGGACTTTAAGAAAGCGTTTGATCGTGTTGGCGATGAGTGGATGTTGTGTGTTTTGAGAAGAATGGTGTTTTCCTGGTTTTATTTGTAAGCAAATTTCTACTATGTATAGTTTAAATGTTAGTGAAATTGTTTGGTTAATTTTTTTTTGTCTAAAGGTGTGAATTTGAAGAGTGGAGTGAAACGGGGGTGTCCTCTTTCACCTCTGTTGTTCATTTGTTCTGTTGAATCATTTTTGCGAGCTATTAGGAGATAAGGTTATTTGTGGGGTGCCAATTTCCGGTTGTGGGGGTGTGTGTTTAAAGATCCTGGGTTATATGGATGATTTGACTATTTTGTGTAAGAGTTCTCTTCAAAGAGTGATGAGAATTGTTGAGTGTTTTAGAAGGTGATTTATCAAAGCAATTCGCCTGTAATTGCAGCCAAAATTACGCCTACGAACCACTTGCCATATTTATCAAAGCAATCTGCGCCTAGTAGTATGCAAATCTGACAGTAAGGTATTTGCATTCTCCTAGGCGCGCTCCTAACAGCGCCAACACACATTGCTTCCAGACGTAATTTTAGAGCCAGACATAGAAATATGACCCGTCGGGGCTCATAGCTTGATACTGAAAAACTGGAAGAACAAGTCAGCACCCACAATAACATCTTTTGTACATGCTATATACTATCAAATCAATTTTGAACAATTCCATATTTCCCCTCTTCACAATAAAAAGATACAGGATTTTTTTAGGAAATGGCTGAAAGTTATTCTGTCCTACCCATTACCCATCCAATTCATATTAACACGTCAATATAGAACAGAATATTTCAAAGCATTAATATTGAGGAATATTTTCCCAGCTCAATGGTATTAGTACGGTGAGGAAGAGGTATGGGACTTTGGGAGTATATAGAGGAGTGCCTGGAGAGGCTGAGAACCAAGAGGAGAACTTTCTCCCCCCTCCCCCCTTTTTTTTGGGTGTATTGTTTTGTTTGTTTGTCTGATTGTTTTTGTGGTTGTTATGTGGTGGTTTGGTTGTTTGTTATATAAAAAAAAAAAAAAAAGGGAAGGAAGGTATCAGTTAAAGGATAAAAGAGATGATAATCATTAAGCTAATGTAGCTTGAATATTGTTATTTGATCTGTTAATTTTCCCCAAATATGTAAATATTCTGATGAAATTTGATATATCCTTTTTTCTGTACCCTGAATACGGATTACCAATAAAAATATATATATAAAAAAAAAAAAAAAAGAATGTGTTTATTTGTAAGCAAATTTCTACTATGTATAGTTTAACCCCTTAATGACAGAGGACGTACCAGGTACGTCATAGAAAAAACTTCCCTTAATGACAGTTGACGTACCTGGTACGTCCTCTGTTGTCTGAAGTGCTGGAAGCGATCTTGATCGCTTCCAGCTGCTTACAAGGTATTGTAGTGATGCCTCAATATTGAGGCATCACTACAATCCCCCATTTTACATACCGATGCAGAAAGGGCCACTCTGTGGCCCCATTTGCATCGGCTATGTATGTTTTACAATTACTGCCTTGGTGGGTGCTGCTTTCAACTTGTTTTACATCAATATTTAAATTACTAACCGATCTTGTTTTCTTTCTGTCTGCTGCCGGTGTGGCGGTTGCGGTGGGGGGGGCTGGAGGGGGGCGTGTGCGCGTGCGTGCGCGCGCACGCAAAATTTACAGCCCACTCAAAAAAAAAGAAAAGATCGATCTAGATGCAGTGGCATCTTTGTTCTTTAATAAGGGATCTGGGAGGGGGAGGGTTGAATATTATTTAGGGGGGCCAGCTACACTACAGCAAACATATATTTTTTATTAAAAAAGTTAAAAAAAAACTATTTTGGGGGGCAAATTGGGTACTGGCAGACAGCTGCCAGTACCCAAGATGGCGGCATATAGACAGAGGGGGAGGGTTAGAAAGATGTAAGGGGGGATCAGGGAGGTTGTGGGGTAAAGGGGGATCTATCACTGCAGACTTTATGCCAAAAAATAAAAAAAATATTTTTATTTCAGTACTGGCAGACTTTCTGCCAGTACTTAAGATGGCGGTGACAATTGTGAGGTGGGGAGGGAAGAGAGCTGTTTGAGGGGGGTCAGGGGGGGATCAGGGGGTGGGATGTGTCAGGTGGGAGGCTGATCTCTACACTAAAGCTAAAAATTAACCCCACAAGCTACCTAATTAACCCCTTAACTGCTGGGCATATTACAAGTGTGGTGCGCAGCAGTATTTAACGGCCTTATTATTACCAAAAAGCAACACCAAAGCCATATATGTCTGCTATTTCTGAACAAAGGGGATCCCAGAGAAGCATTTACAACCATTTGTGCCATAATTGCACAAGCTGTTTGTAAATAATTTCAGTGAGAAACCTAAAATTGTGAAAAATTTTAGTTTTTTTTTATTTGATCGTATTTGGCGGTGAAATGGTGGCATGAAATATACCAAAATGGGCCTATATCAATAATTTGGGTTGTCTACTACACTAAAGCTAAAATTAAACCTAAAAGCTCCCTACAAGCTCCCTAATTAACCCCTTCACGGCTGGGCATAATACACGTGTGGTGTGCAGCGGCATTTAGCGGCCTTCTAATTACCAAAAAGCAACGCCAAATCCATATAGGTCTGCTATTTCTGAACAAAGGGGATCCCAGAGAAGTATTTACAACCATTTATGCCATAATTGCACAAGTTGTTTGTAAATAAATTCAGCGAGAAACCTAAAGTTAGTGAAAAAAATTGTGAAAAAGTCAACAATTTTTTTTATTTGATCGCATTTGGCGGTGAAATGGTGGCATGAAATATACCAAAATGGGCCTAGATCAATACTTTGGGATGTCTTCTAAAACAAAATATATACATGTCAAGGGATATTCAGGGATTCCTGAAAGATATCAGTGTTCCAATGTAACTAGCGCTAATTTTGAAAAAAAGTGGTTTGGAAATAGCAAAGTGCTACTTGTATTTATGGCCCTATAACTTGCAAAAAAAGCAAAGAATGTGTAAACATTGGGTATTTCTAAACTTGGGACAAAATTTAGAAACTATTTAGAATGGGTGTATTTTGGTGGTTGTAGATGTGTAACAGATTTTGGGGGTAAAAGTTAGAAAAAGTGTGTTTTTTTTCAATTTTTTTCCTCGTAAATTATAAGATATGATGAAAATAATGGTACCTTTAGAAAGTCAATTTAATGGCGAGAAAAACGGTATATAATATGTGTGGGTACAGTAAATGAGTAAGAGGAAAATTACAGCTAAACACAAACACTGCAGAAATGTAAAAATAGCCATTGTCATTAAAGGGACAGTATACACTCATTTTCATATAACTGCATGTAATAGACACTACTATAAAGAATAAAATGCACAGATACTGATATAAAAATCCAGTATAAAACTGTTTAAAAACTTACTTAGAAGCTGTCACTTTGGCTCTGTTGAAAAGGTAGCTGGAAAGCCCACTGCAAGTGGCAAATAAGACACTCCCCCCTCCCCCTTCTTTTGCATATGAAAAGACCCTTTACACAAACAGGAGCAAGCTGGAGTAGGTAGTCGAGCGTATTCACATAAAACTTTGGGGCTTGGTTAGGAGTCTGAAAATCAGAGCAATGTTATTTAAAAATAAGCAAAACTATACATTAATTAAAAAAAAAAAAACTTTATGGGCTTTATAAATAGATTATCTACAAAACATTTATGCAAAGAAAAAATGAGTGTATAATGTCCCTTTAAGGGTAAGAAAATTGAAAAATGGTCCGGTCATTAAGGGGTTAAATGTTAGTGAAAATTTTTGGTTAATTTTATTTGTCTAAAGGTGTGAATTTGAAGAGTGGAGTGAAACAGGGGTGTCCTCTTTCACCTCTGTTGTTCATTTGTTCTGTTAAATCATTTTTGCAAGCTATTAGGAGATAAGTATTTGTGGGGTGCCAATTTCCGGTTGTGGGGGGTGTGTGTTTAAAGATCCTGGGTTATATGGATTATTTGATTATTTTGTGTAAGAGTTCTATTCAAAGAGTGATGAGAATTGTTGAGTGGTTTAGAAGGCAATTTATCAAAGCAATTCGCCTGTAATTGCGGCCAAAATTACGCCTACGAATCAATTACCATATTTATGAAAGCAATCTGCGCCTAGTAGTACGCAAATCTGACAGTAAGATACTTGCATTCGCCTAGGCGCGCTCCTAACAGCGCCAATACACATTGCTTCCAGACGTAATTTCAGAGCCAGACCCGTTTTGTATTCATCATTGTTTTTCGCCAATAGAGAACTGTATTTTCTCCTCCAATTGCGTCTTCTATATTTCGCCATACATAGGCAAATCTCAAATAGATGAACACTTCGCTCTCTGAAGCCTTGACTCTTTGTGCCCTGTGCTACAAGTGGCCGAGTTAAGAACTGGAGTTATATCCATAACACTACCACCTAGAAGGCTCTACTAACATGAAGCACTGTTCTAACCCTCCATCTCATCTCTACAGGTATGCATCTCTCCTGCTTCCTTTATCTGCCTGGTTGGCCCTCTGTGTCCCTTTAATTTGCTTATAATACACTGGTATGCATCTCTCCTGCTGTCTGGATTTTTTTTTTTTTTGGTTAGATTTGTTATCAGTTCCTTTGTACAATATCTGTGTGCTTCCCAGCCATTTGTCTACCCCCATCTAATTTGCAAGTGTGTGTAACGCCAGTCTCCTAACTAGTCTGCCTGTGCACAGCTGCCTTGAATCAAATCATTACAACTTATAATCTGAATACTACAAATAGATGAACACTTGGCTCTCTGAAGCTCTTTGTGCCCTGTGCTTCTAAGTGCCCTGTGTTACAAGTGGCCGAGTTAGGAACTGGAGGGGGAAACTGCAGTCCCACTAACAGGTAAAACTTACTAACTATACAACTGCACAATGCTTTCCATGTCTTTCCTGCTATTTCTGTCTGCCCTTTTCCTAAAAATCACTGCACCTCCCTGTAGCAACAATAACCCCCACACTATCCTTATCTCACCCTCACTCCTCTCATCCCCTATGCTGTACTCTCATGAACTACTCTGTCTCCTTAGAAATACTTCCCCATCTAACTCTCCTGTGTCTAATCATACCCATTCCTACAAGTCCCCCTCTCACCTTCTGTCACTCACACTGCTACTGGTGACATCTCTCCTAACCCTGGCCCTGCAGCAATCACCACACTTTTACACTCTCACTCAGTCCCCCACTGCAAAAACTCTAGGTCACACAATCCTAATAATCTCATCTCTATTAACCCACAGCGCTTATCCCCTCTCTTTTCTTGTGTTCTTTGGAATGCTCGCTCTGTCTGTAACAAACTTACAACTGTTCATGACCTGTTTGTTTCTAACACCTTCAATCTTCTAGCAATTACTGAAAACTGGCTATCTTCCTTTGACACTGCTTCCATTGCTGCTCTCACGCCAGGTGAGAGACACGGTGGCGGTGGCAGTGTGGGAATCTTACTCTCCCCCTCCTGCTCCTTTCAGCACCAGCAGCCTCATCCATCTCTCTTCTTTTCCTCCTTTGAAGTTCACTGCATCCGACTATTCTCCCCCCTCTCCCTCAGGGTGGCAGTTATTACTCTCCCCCTCCTGCTCCTTTCAGCACCTGCAGCCTCATCCAGCTCTCTTCTTTTCCTCCTTTGAAGTTCACTGCATCCGACTATTCTCCCCCCTCTCCCTCAGGGTGGCAGTTATTACTCTCCCCCTCCTGCTCCTTTCAGCACCTGCAGCCTCATCCATCTCTCTTCTTTTCCTCCTTTGAAGTTCACTGCATCCGACTATTCTCCCCCCTCTCCCTCAGGGTGGCAGTTATTACTCTCCCCCTCCTGCTCCTTTCAGCACCTGCAGCCTCATCCAGCTCTCTTCTTTTCCTCCTTTGAAGTTCACTGCATCCGACTATTCTCCCCCCTCTCCCTCAGGGTGGCAGTTATTACTCTCCCCCTCCTGCTCCTTTCAGCACCTGCAGCCTCATCCATCTCTCTTCTTTTCCTCCTTTGAAGTTCACTGCATCCGACTATTCTCCCCCCTCTCCATCAGGGTGGCAGTTATCTATCGCCCCCTTGGACCAACCTCCCAATTCCTTGATAACTTTGCTGCCTAGCTTTCTCACTTTCTCTCTACAAATACACCTGCTTTAATCCTGGGGGACTTCAACATCCCCATTGATAACCCATCTAGTCCTGCTATCTAAGCTTCTCTCACTCACAAACTCCTTGAATCTTTCACAATCCACCCTATTCCCTACTCACCGCAACGGACACTCTATTGATCTAGTATTCTCCTACCTCTGCTCTGTCTCAGACGCCACCTGTCGCCCATTTCCCATCTCAGACCACCATCTGCTCACCTTTAAGCTTAACATACAGGCTAAACCTACTTCTCCCCCTCGCCCCCGCACCTGTAGAAATCTGCATACTGTGGATCCTCTACAACTCTCCAACCTTATTCAAAAACACCTCCCCCACACTTCCACAATATCCTGCCATGACCTTGCTACAACCCACTTTAAAAATACTCTCTCCTCTGCACTGGACACTTTCACTCCTCTCCAAATACGCAAAACCCCACGTTGTCAGCTCCGAATCTGGCACTCTAAGGAAACACGCTACCTGCAAAAATGCTCCCGTGCTGCTGAACATGCAAATCCCGCTCTGAATCAGATTTCCTCAACTATAAGTTCACTCTTTATTCTTAGTCCTCTGCCCCTCACTTAGCCAAGCAAACCTACTTCTCTTATATCTACTCATGCCTCAAACCCTAAACGTCTCGTCTCCATTTTCAACTCTCTCCTTTATCCACCTGTTCCACCCCCTTCATCTGCCTTTAGTGCTCAAGACCTGGCAGACTACTTTTTCAACAAAACAATTACCATCCGAAGTAATATCCCAACACAAGACTGCAACCTTCCATCTCCACCCCCGGCAACCCCCTCCACCACTCTCAACACCTTCCAACCTACCACTGAGAATGAATTGAGTTCCCCATTATCTTCCTCACACCTCACTACCTGCCCACTTTACCTTATCCCTTCACATCTAATACCTTCTCTGTCTTCTACCTCACTCCAGCTCTTACTCACATATTCAACCTATCCCTTACTACCGGTTCATTCCCATCTTCCTTCAAACATGCAAAGGTCACCCCCATCCTCAAAAAACCCTCCCTCGACCCCAATTCTCCTGCAAACTACCGCCCCATATCACTGCTTCCGCTAGTTTCAAAAGTCCTGGAAAAACTAGTCTTCAATCGCTTAACCCACTTCTTGTCCTCCAACTCACTGCTCGACCCCTTGCAATCTGGCTTCCGTTCCCAACACTCAACTGAGACTGCCCTCACCAAGGTTACCAATGATCTTTCTGCTAAATAAAACGGCCACTACTCAATACTTCTTACTTGATCTGTCTGCTGCCTTTGACCATCCCCTTCTCCTACGGACTCAGTTCCCTTGGGCTCTCTGACACTGCCCTTTCCTGGATCCACTCCTATCTCTCTAATAGGTCCTTTTCTGTCTCCTTTGCTGGCGACTCCTCTCCATTGCCTCTGTCTGTTGGAGTACCTTAAGGCTCTGTTCTGGGTCCTCTACTCTTCTCTATTTATACTTCCTCACTGGGTAAACTTATCAGTAGCTATGGCTTCAACTACCACCTCTATGCTGATACTCAAATCTACCTATCCACCCCTTCACTCTCTCCTTCTGTCCTTTCTCACATCAGTGTCTGCTTATCTGGCATTTCTTCTTGGATGGCCTCTCACCACCTAAAAATCAATATGTCCAAGACTGAGCTCCTTCTAACCCCCCCCCCCCCCAATTCTACCCCGGTTCCTAACTTTTCAATCACTGTTGGTGACACCACTATCTCTCCATCACCCCAAGTCCGCTGCCTACGAGTTACACTTGACTCCAATCTGTCCTTCATACCCCACATCCAATTGCTCTCTTCCTCCTGTCGCAACCACCTACGCAATATCACCAAAATTCGTCCATTTCTTAATGCTGGAACTACTAAACAGCTAATCCACTCCCTGGTAATCTCCCGACTTGACTACTGTAATAACCTACTAACTGGCCTTCCTCTCTCCTCTCTTGAATCCATCCTAAATGCCTCTGCTAGGCTAATCCACCTCTCCCGACGCTCTGTATCTGCTGCGCCTTCTCTGCGAGTCCCTTCACTGGCTACCCATCCACAGTAGAATTAAATTCAAAATTCTCATCCTGACCTACAAAGCCCTTACCAACGCAGCCCCCCTACCTGTCCTCACTCATCAACAAATACACTCCAGCCCGCCCCCTAAGATTCAACAATGACCTGCTCCTTGCATCTTCTACCATCACCTCCTCCCATGCTAGGCTACAGGACTTCTCTCGTGCTGCACCAACCATCTGGAATGCCCTTCCTAGAGCTGTCAGACTCTCCCCTAACCTTTCCTCCTTTAAACGCTCCCTAAAGAACTTTCTGTTCAGGGAAGCTTGCTGCCCCATCTAACTCCACACTAACATCATTCTCACCTTTGCAATCCCCACCTACTGTTTCTCACCCTCCTACCCATCTAGATTGTAAGTTCCCACGCGAACAGGGCCCTCAATTCTCTCTGTATTTGTTAAACTTTGTCTGGTGTCTTTTATATTGTATTTTTTATTTCTGTACCCATGGACAGCACTGTGGAATCTGTTGGCGCTTTATAAATAAATAATAATACAGCTCAAGATGGAATAGTTTCTGCTATTAGCTAATTTGTCCGTGGCTTGGTGCCAAGAGGAGACTGGCAAGAAATATGCGTGTAGAAAGGCGCATACGTGTGCCGAGAGTGTTCTTGCCTCTGTGTGGTCTTCATGCCCTGACTGATTACGAAGTAAAACATTTTCGGCTCAACAGAGCAACTATTTAGATTGATATGGATTAATATGCCATGAACTGGAACCAAGCACAAGGAGGACAAGATCATTACCGGGAATGGTGGTAAAATTATTGGCTGTGCTACATTTCTTGGCTACAGGATCTTATCAAGCTGTGTCCAGTGTGGTGGTAGGAATGTCAGCCATTATTTTCTATGGACATGGGTGTTGTATTTAAGGTAATATAAAAACATCTGCACAAATATATATGTGTCCTACAGACTGCAGAACAATGGCACAGGATAAAAATTGGATTTTATAATCTTGCTGGGATTCCTAATGTGCTAGATGCTATAGACTGCACTCATATTGCATATATATATAATTTTTTAGATAGGAAATGAAGGGGGGTCAGAAGGACAACAAGAATTGGAAAATGTGGATGAATCAGGATATGACCATAGTGAGTAGCACAGTTTATATTATTTAAGAATCGTAATTTACATATATTGTTACATGAAATGAATAATTTATCATTTATTTCAGTATCACCGTATGAACAAATTGTCAACAAAAAGGTACATAGTACAATTGCTCATGGAGATAGAGAAAAGTCTCTGCCATAAAGTTTGTTCTGCACAATTAAAATTGCAATCTTTGTGATCTTTATTTGTTGGTGTATTATCTATTTGTGTTTATAGGTTAAAAAAAAATGATTTATATTAAATTAATATATTTGTTCAGTTAATAAAAAAGCTTGTGCGTTTTGTCTTAATACATTAATAGGTGGAAAAACAAAATTATAAAAATCTACTTAAACATTGAATTGTTACGTCTCACTTTCTAAAAGTGATCATATTTAAGAGCATTAGTTATAATACCGATAAACATCTCACTTATTCACTTCACGTCTGCCTTGTCTATAAAATACCGATAAACATCTCACTTATTCACTTCACGTCTGCCTTGTCTATAAAATACCAATAAACATCTCACTTATTCACTTCACGTCTGCCTTGTCTATAAAATACCAATAAACATCTCACTTATTCACTTCACGTCTGCCTTGTCTATAAAATACCAACATCTCACTTATTCACTTCACGTCTGCCTTGTCTATAAAATACCGATAAACATCTCACTTATTCACTTCACGTCTGCCTTGTCTATAAAATACCAATAAACATCTCACTTATTCACTTCACGTCTGCCTTGTCTATAAAATACCGATAAACATCTCACTTATTCACTTCACGTCTGCCTTGTCTATAAAATACCGATAAACATCTCACTTATTCACTTCACGTCTGCCTTGTCTATAAAATACCGATAAACATCTCACTTATTCACTTCACGTCTGCCTTGTCTATAAAATACCGATAAACATCTCACTTATTCACTTCACGTCTGCCTTGTCTATAAAATACCGATAAACATCTCACTTATTCACTTCACGTCTGCCTTGTCTATAAAATACCGATAAACATCTCACTTATTCACTTCACGTCTGCCTTGTCTATAAAATACCGATAAACATCTCACTTATTCACTTCACGTCTGCCTTGTCTATAAAATACCGATAAACATCTCACTTATTCACTTCACGTCTGCCTTGTCTATAAAATACCGATAAACATCTCACTTATTCACTTCACGTCTGCCTTGTCTATAAAATACCGATAAACATCTCACTTATTCACTTCACGTCTGCCTTGTCTATAAAATACCGATAAACATCTCACTTATTCACTTCACGTCTGCCTTGTCTATAAAATACCAATAAACATCTCACTTATTCACTTCACGTCTGCCTTGTCTATAAAATACCAATAAACATCTCACTTATTCACTTCACGTCTGCCTTGTCTATAAAATACCAATAAACATCTCACTTATTCACTTCACGTCTGCCTTGTCTATAAAATACCAATAAACATCTCACTTATTCACTTCACGTCTGCCTTGTCTATAAAATACCAATAAACATCTCACTTATTCACTTCACGTCTGCCTTGTCTATAAAATACCGATAAACATCTCACTTATTCACTTCACGTCTGCCTTGTCTATAAAATACCGATAAACATCTCACTTATTCACTTCACGTCTGCCTTGTCTATAAAATACCGATAAACATCTCACTTATTCACTTCACGTCTGCCTTGTCTATAAAATACCAATAAACATCTCACTTATTCACTTCACGTCTGCCTTGTCTATAAAATACCAATACACATCTCACTTATTCACTTCACGTCTGCCTTGTCTATAAAATACCGATAAACATCTCACTTATTCACTTCACGTCTGCCTTGTCTATAAAATACCGATAAACATCTCACTTATTCACTTCACGTCTGCCTTGTCTATAAAATACCGATAAACATCTCACTTATTCACTTCACGTCTGCCTTGTCTATAAAATACCGATAAACATCTCACTTATTCACTTCACGTCTGCCTTGTCTATAAAATACCAATAAACATCTCACTTATTCACTTCACGTCTGCCTTGTCTATAAAATACCGATAAACATCTCACTTATTCACTTCACGTCTGCCTTGTCTATAAAATACCAATAAACATCTCACTTATTCACTTCACGTCTGCCTTGTCTATAAAATACCAATAAACATCTCACTTATTCACTTCACGTCTGCCTTGTCTATAAAATACCAATAAACATCTCACTTATTCACTTCACGTCTGCCTTGTCTATAAAATACCAATACACATCTCACTTATTCACTTCACGTCTGCCTTGTCTATAAAATACCGATAAACATCTCACTTATTCACTTCACGTCTGCCTTGTCTATAAAATACCAATAAACATCTCACTTATTCACTTCACGTCTGCCTTGTCTATAAAATACCGAATAAACATCTCACTTATTCACTTCACGTCTGCCTTGTCTATAAAATACCAATAAACATCTCACTTATTCACTTCACGTCTGCCTTGTCTATAAAATACCAATAAACATCTCACTTATTCACTTCACGTCTGCCTTGTCTATAAAATACCAATAAACATCTCACTTATTCACTTCACGTCTGCCTTGTCTATAAAATACCGATAAACATCTCACTTATTCACTTCACGTCTGCCTTGTCTATAAAATACCGATAAACATCTCACTTATTCACTTCACGTCTGCCTTGTCTATAAACTACCGATAAACATCTCACTTATTCACTTCACGTCTGCCTTGTCTATAAAATACCAATAAACATCTCACTTATTCACTTCACGTCTGCCTTGTCTATAAAATACCAATAAACATCTCACTTATTCACTTCACGTCTGCCTTGTCTATAAAATACCAATAAACATCTCACTTATTCACTTCACGTCTGCCTTGTCTATAAAATACCAATAAACATCTCACTTATTCACTTCACGTCTGCCTTGTCTATAAAATACCAATAAACATCTCACTTATTCACTTCACGTCTGCCTTGTCTATAAAATACCAATAAACATCTCACTTATTCACTTCACGTCTGCCTTGTCTATAAAATACCAATAAACATCTCACTTATTCACTTCACGTCTGCCTTGTCTATAAAATACCAATAAACATCTCACTTATTCACTTCACGTCTGCCTTGTCTATAAAATGCCAATAAACATCTCACTTATTCATTTCACGTCTGCCTTGTCTATAAAATACCAATAAACATCTCACTTATTCACTTCACGTCTGCCTTGTCTATAAAATACCAATAAACATCTCACTTATTCACTTCACGTCTGCCTTGTCTATAAAATACCAATAAACATCTCACTTATTCACTTCACGTCTGCCTTGTCTATAAAATACCAATAAACATCTCACTTATTCACTTCACGTCTGCCTTGTCTATAAAATACCAATAAACATCTCACTTATTCACTTCACGTCTGCCTTGTCTATAAAATACCAATAAACATCTCACTTATTCACTTCACGTCTGCCTTGTCTATAAAATACCAATAAACATCTCACTTATTCACTTCACGTCTGCCTTGTCTATAAAATACCAATAAACATCTCACTTATTCACTTCACGTCTGCCTTGTCTATAAAATACCAATAAACATCTCACTTATTCACTTCACGTCTGCCTTGTCTATAAAATACCAATAAACATCTCACTTATTCACTTCACGTCTGCCTTGTCTATAAAATACCAATAAACATCTCACTTATTCACTTCACGTCTGCCTTGTCTATAAAATACCAATAAACATCTCACTTATTCACTTCACGTCTGCCTTGTCTATAAAATACCAATAAACATCTCACTTATTCACTTCACGTCTGCCTTGTCTATAAAATACCGATAAACATCTCACTTATTCACTTCACGTCTGCCTTGTCTATAAAATACCGATAAACATCTCACTTATTCACTTCACGTCTGCCTTGTCTATAAAATACCGATAAACATCTCACTTATTCACTTCACGTCTGCCTTGTCTATAAAATACCAATAAACATCTCACTTATTCACTTCACGTCTGCCTTGTCTATAAAATACCAATAAACATCTCACTTATTCACTTCACGTCTGCCTTGTCTATAAAATACCAATAAACATCTCACTTATTCACTTCACGTCTGCCTTGTCTATAAAATACCAATAAACATCTCACTTATTCACTTCACGTCTGCCTTGTCTATAAAATACCAATAAACATCTCACTTATTCACTTCACGTCTGCCTTGTCTATAAAATACCAATAAACATCTCACTTATTCACTTCACGTCTGCCTTGTCTATAAAATACCTATAAACATCTCACTTATTCACTTCACGTCTGCCTTGTCTATAAAATACCAATAAACATCTCACTTATTCACTTCACGTCTGCCTTGTCTATAAAATACCAATAAACATCTCACTTATTCATTTCACGTCTGCCTTGTCTATAAAATACCAATAAACATCTCACTTATTCACTTCACGTCTGCCTTGTCTATAAAATACCAATAAACATCTCACTTATTCACTTCACGTCTGCCTTGTCTATAAAATACCAATAAACATCTCACTTATTCACTTCACGTCTGCCTTGTCTATAAAATACCAATAAACATCTCACTTATTCACTTCACGTCTGCCTTGTCTATAAAATACCAATAAACATCTCACTTATTCACTTCACGTCTGCCTTGTCTATAAAATACCTATAAACATCTCACTTATTCACTTCACGTCTGCCTTGTCTATAAAATACCAATAAACATCTCACTTATTCACTTCACGTCTGCCTTGTCTATAAAATACCAATAAACATCTCACTTATTCACTTCACGTCTGCCTTGTCTATAATTCTCTTTCACAGACATATGTAAGTTATCTACATTCATTTACACATTCATTGATAAATATATTTTTGGTCAAATAAGGGGAAAATATTTGTGTATTGAATAAGGATAAAGCCACTGATATGAGGCGTTGTGGATATGAAAGAGATGTGGGTGCTTGGATGCGGCAAAAGAGCTGTTGGTTGAACTGGGTGTGTCTGGCGTGGAGCATCAAAATGCAGTCCCTACCAAAAGGCAGAAAAGTTTGTTTCTCTCAATAGAGAGGATCTTTTGCTGCAGTTGCAGCAGCAGAGGGAAAAATTATCCAGGAAGAAGCATGTGGATATAATTGCAAATTTGGAGAGATAAGGATAATCTTTTGGATTCTTCAGATATTTCTCTTATTGGTCTTGATACTGAGACTTTGGAAGAGGGAGTGGCTGTTTTTGTAGTGGAGGTTGCGGCGCAGCCTCCTCAGCCTTTATGAAACTCCTAATTTATTCTCAGCCTTATCTCGTGCTGATGAAGATGAGACCCCTCTAGAGACTCTAATGGAAGAGATTCACGGAGGCGTTTCTTGAAGTTTCTGTCCCAAATCCTGCTACTGTGGCGAATATTGACGTGTCTAATGGGAGTTTTGCAGACAGTGCGTTAGATAAGATTTCTGAGTTTCCAAGAGGAGATTTTTCTTCTTGCCATTGAGACTGTGCAGATGCCTCTGATTATTCTGAGAGCAGCAACGGAGTATTTAGCGCCAAGGGCAAGCGCTAGGTACTGATGCACTCATGGTTTACTTTTTTTCTTTAAATGTATGGCGCATTAGAGGCGCTGTGAGGCATCTTGCTCTGTATGATTTTTTTAAAGCTAGAAGAGATATTTATTTTTTGCAGGAATATTGGTTAGATAGTGGTTTTAGTGTTGAATATTTTAAGAATGGGTGGGATATTGGTGGGATATTAGGCCTTCTTTGTGGTCTAAAGGTAATGAAAATAAAAATGGGGTTGGGATTTTATCATTGAAAGTGTAGATATTGTTCCCCGGTAGGCTCCTGATTGCTAAAATTATTTTATCTGGTTGGAAGTTTAAATGCGTTAATGTGTATGCCCCTACATAAAAGGAAAAAATTGAGTTTAATATTTTAGCTTTGTTCTTAACAGGGAACACACCTTTTATATTAGGAGGGGATTTTAACTTGGGAAAAGAGGGAGGGTGGTGCTGTAGTACAAAGTTTTATGATAAATTAATATTTAGATTACAAGCACTTTATAAAGCCCATCCTTATGGTTGTGAGGTTGAAGACGACCTAAGTTTGAAAAAGAAAATTAAAAAGATTTTAGATGACAAAGGGAAGCAGATTATTTTTAATTCTAGAGTTTGGATATTGGAAGAGGATGAAAAATGCTCTAGATATTTTTTTAAGAAAACAACAAAAAAAGTAAATTTATGCTTACCTGAAAAAATTGTTTCTTTTTAGACACGATGAGTCCACGGATCATCTTCATTACTTATGGGATATTCACCTCCTGGTCAGCAGGAGGCAAAAAGCACCACAGCAGAGCTGTTAAATAGCTCCTCCCTTCCCTCCCACTCCAGTTATTCGACCAAAGTTAGGAAGAGAAAGGAAAAGCCAAGGTGCAGAGGTATCTGAAGTTTATAATCACCTAAAAGAACAGGGTGGGCCGTGGGCTCATCGTGTCTAAAAAGAAACAAATTTATCAGGTAAGCATACATTTTCTTTTCTTTTTAAAGACACGATGAGTCCACGGATCATCTTCATTACTTATGGGATATAATACCCAAGCTAGAGGACACAGATGATAAGGGAGGGACAAGACAGGGAACCTAAACAGAAGGCACCACTGCTTGAAGAACCTTTCCCCAAAAGCAGCCTCAGCTGAGGCAAAAGTATCAAATTTATAGAATTTTGAAAAAGTGTGGAGAGGACCAAGTTGCAGCCTTGCAAACCTGTTACATAGAAGCTTCATTTTTGAATGTCCATGAGAAAGCAGCAGCCCTAGTGGAATGAGCCGTAACCCTCTCAGAAGGCTGCTGTCCAGCAGTCTCATATGCAAAAGGGATGATACTCTTCAGCCAAAAAGGAGAGGGAGCCGTAGCTTTTTGACCCTTATGTTTTCCAGAGAAAATTACAAACAAAGAAGACTGACGAAAGTCCTTAGTCGCTTGTAAGTAAAATTTTAAAGCACGGACTATGTCCAAATTGTGCAGAAGACGTTCTTTCTGAGAAGGAGGATAAGGACACAAGGAAGGAACAACAATCTCCTGATTAATTTTCCTGTCTGAAACAACCTTAGGAAGAAAACCTAGTTTAGTACGTAAAAGTACCTTATCTGAATGAAAAATAAGGTAAGGTGAAGTGTGTTGCAACGCCGAGAGCTCAGACACTCTATGAGCTGTAGAAATAGCAAAAAGGAATAAAACTTTCCAAGATAACTTAATATCTAATGAACGCATAGGCTCAAACGGAGCCCCTTGAAGAACTTTGAGAACTAAATTCAGAATCCATGGAGGAGTAACTGGCTTGAACACAGGCCTGATCCTAACCAAGGCCTGACAAAATGATTGTACATCTGGGACCTCTGCCAGACGTTTGTGTAACAAAACAGATAAGGCAGAGATTTGACCCTTTAGGGAACTTGTCGATAAACCCTTCTTGGAGAAAAGACAAAATTCTGGGAATCCTAACTCTACTCCATAAGTAGCCCTTGGATTCACACCATTGGAGATATTTACACCATATCTTATGATAAATCTTTCTAGTTACAGGATTACAAGCCTGCATCATGGTCTCTATGACCGAATCAGAAAAACCCTGCTTGGATAAAATTAAGCGTTCAATCTCCAAGCAGTCAGCTTCAGAGAAACTAGTTTTGGGTGAAGGAAGGGCCCTTGAATGAGAAGGTCCTTCCTCAACGGAAGCCTCCAAGGTGGCAGAGATGACATGTCCACCAGATCTGCATACCAAATCCTGTGAGGCCAAGCAGGTGCAATGAGGATCACCGATGCCTCCTGCTTGATTCGAGCAATGACCCAAGGGAGAAGCCCAAACGGGGGAAAATAGGTATGCAAGGCTGAAGGACCAAGGAACCGCCAGAGCATCTATCAGTTCTGCCTGGGGATCCCTGGACCTTGACCCGTATCTCGGGAGCTTGGCATTCTATGAGATGCCATGAGATCTAACTCCGGCCGACCCCATTTGAGAATCAGGTTGGAGAACACTTCTGGATGGAGTTCCCACTCTCCCGGATGAAAAGTCTGCCTGCTCAGAAACTCCGTCTACCAGTTGTCCACCACTGGGATGTGGATCGCTGACAGATAGCCAGAATGGGCTTCCGCCCACTGGATTATCTTGCCTACCTCGGTCATCGCTAAAGAACTCCTCGTTCCTCCCTGATGATTGATGTAAGCCACCGACGTTATGTTGTCCGACTGGAATCTGATAAACTGGGCCGAAGTCAAATGAGGCCAGGCCAGAAGAGCATTGAAGTTCGCTCTTAGTTCCAGGATGTTTATAGGAAGAACAGACTCCGCCTGAGTCCACACTCCCTGAGCCTTTAGGGAACCCCAGGACAGCTCCCCACCCTAAAAGTCTGGCGTCTTGTCACAATCACCCAGGAAGGTCTGCGAAAGTAGAATCCCTGGGATAGATGATCCAGAGACAACTACCATTTAAGTGAGTCCCTCGTCTCCTGTTCCAGGGTTATTCGAGGAGACAAGTCTGCATAATCTCCATTCCACTGCCTGAGCACGTTTAACTGCAGAGGTCTGAGGTGGAACCGAGCAAATAGGATGTCCATTGCCGCCACCATCAGTCCGATTACTTCCATGCACTGGGCCACTGACGGCCGAGGAGTGGATCGAAGGGCTTGACAGGTATCTAGAATCTTTGATTTCCTGACTTCTGTCAGAAAAATCCTCAGATAGAGAATCGATTAGAGTTCCCAAGAAAGTTACCCTTGTCTTCGGGATTAAAGAACTCTTTTCCAGATTTACCTTCCACCCGTGAGTTCTCAGGAAGGATAGCACAACGTTGGTATGAGATCTTGCTAGTTGACAAGATGGCGCCTGAATTAGAATATCGTCCAGTTAAGGCACCACCGCAATGCCCTGCAGTCTTAGAACCGTTAGTAGAGAACCCAGAACTTTGGTGAAAATTCTGGGTGCCTTGGCCAGACCGAAAGGAAGAGCCACAAAATGAGTTTGTACAGAAAAGCAAACCTCAGGAACCTGTGTTGATCTCTGTGGATAGGAACATGTAGATATGCATCCTTTAAATCCACTGTCATAAATTGACCCTCCTGGATCAATGGAAGAATAGTACGAATAGACAGAACTCTGAGAAACTTGTTTAGACTCTTGAGGTCTAAGATAGGTCTGAAGGTTCCCTCTTTTTTGGGAACCACAGATTTGAAAAAAAAACCTGCCCCTGTTCCTGTACTGGAACGGGAACAATTACTCCCAGGGAGGAGACGTCTCTTACACAATGTAAGAACACCTTTTTTATCTGATTTGCAGATAATCTTGAGAGAAGAAATCTTCCTCTGGGAGGAAAATTTTTGAACGCCAGTTTGTATCCCTGAGACACTATTTCTACTGCCCAGGGATCCTGAACGTCCCGAACCCAAGCCTGAACTAAGAATGAAAGTCTGCCCCCTACCAGATCCGGTCCGGGATCAGGGGCATACATTCATGCTGTTTTGGATTAAACAGCAGGCTTCTTGGATTGTTTACCCTTGTTCCAAGACTGGTTGGGTCTCCAAGTAGGCTTAGATTGTTCCGGTTTAGAGGATTTAGAGAAATAATTTCCCTTGAAATTTTGAAAGGAAAGAAAATTACTGTCGTCCTTTTTGTTTATTTCTCTTATCCTGAGGAAGGAGATGACACTTACCTCCCGTGATAGAGATAATTTCCATCAGGCCAGGTCCAAACAAGGTCTTCCCCTTGTAAGAACTCGCTAGAAGCTTAGACTTGGATGACACGTCCGCAGACCAAGGTTTTAACCATAAAGCTCTGCGGGCTAGAATACAGAACCCCAAACTTTTAGCTGACAATTTAGTAATCTGCAGAGAAGCGTCCGTAATAAAAGCATTAGCTAACTTAAGAGCTTTAATCCTATCTTGGATTTCCTCCAAGGAAGTCTCAGTCCTGAGAGACTCAGACAGAGCATCAAACCAATAAGCTGCCGCCCTGGTGAACATAAATTTTTAAGTAGACCCTCCAACTAGTTATCCATGGGGTCTTTAAAGGCACAACTATCCTCAATGGGAATAGTAGTTTGCTTGGCTAAGGTGGAAATAGCCCCTTCCACCTTATGAACCGATTGCCAAGCCTCCCTGACAGAGTCAGTTATAGGAAACATCTTTTTGAAAATAGGAGAGGGAGAGAAGGGAATACCTGGTCTCTCCCATTCCTTGGAAACAATCTCCGAAGCTTGCTTCGGCACTGGAAAAACGTCTGAGTAAGAAGGAACGTCGAAATATCTGTCCAATTTGCTCGACTTCACAGGCGCGACTATTACTGTGGAATCAGTCGTCTAAAGTAACCAAAACCTCTAGTTTAAACCTGAAAGATACAACCTCTGAATCAGTCTGAAATTTCGCCTTCCGATGGAACCTCAATACCCTCCATCTCTGTTTCCTGGGAGGGTACATCCGAGATTGCCACCATTGCATCAGAAAACTCACTGACCGCATGGTTGTCGTCTCTTATGTTTGCTTTGTAGCATAGGAAAAGCAGACAACGCATCAGAAATTGTGGAAGACATAAGTGCAGCTATGTCTTTTAAGGTGACTCCAGCAGGCGCTAGAGCAGAAGTACAGGGCACTGCTTGTGCGGGCGTTAAAAATTGGGATGCTTGGGGAGAAAGCTGCGGCATACTCTGAATCTCGTCATTAGACTCCTGAGAAGCATCCGCTTTTGAAAAACGTTCATGCAAAATCTTTTTCTTATAACATAAAGCCCTCTCAATACATGAGGGACAAAAAGGGATGGGTGGTTCCACATTTGCAACCAAACACATGGATCAAGTAACATTCTGCACGGCTCCTAAGTCCATAATGAAACACAATAAACAATGAAATTTAAAAAAAAAAAAAAAAAAAAATTAATACTAAATAGTTACTGTCCCTTTAAAATATAAAATGAAACCTTTTTACTATATGCAGAAAAGTGTTCCACAAAAATTAGGAGATAATCAAATGACTATATTACAGAAAAAATTTGATCACTTGAATCGTTACTGTGTCTTTAAATTTTAAAAAGACAACTATTTTTCTGCAGCCAGAAAAAAACGTACCCCGTTAGTTAAAGAATGAAAATTCAGACACCCAAACACCCCAGCCTATGCTGAGGTGCCTACCTGCCAACCGGGGTCACTGCTATGTTCTTAACAATCCTGATAAGGACTCCAATAACACTAAAATGCTTGCTTCATATAGTTAAAAACCATGCGGTTATAGTGCAACACTGTTCCGACGTCCCTCACACTAGATAAGGCTTAAGATTGCGCAGCTCACTTTAGGAAGCGCGCAAAAATGATAGCCCCACCCATTGTGGGCGTCACTAAAACACACAACCCGACCGGCTTCACTTAGAAAAATTAAAACGTTAGGGAAAAAAACAAGCTTAGCTCCCAGCCCCAGTGCCTGTACATATGCTCTCCCAAGACTCTCCATACACAGAGAGCATGATGTCCCAACATAAGAGCCCCATGACTGAGTCTTATATGTTTAAATACATAAGTGCCCACTTTCCTCTGAGTTTTGTGTGTCTCCCAGAATAAAAAAGTCAGAACTTACCTAAATGCCAGCAGGTTTAAGAGGTCCTCTCCCTCCCATAGCCCTGTGGAAAATTATAAAGCCTGAGGAAGATTGCTTAGGCCATCAGGATAAGGGAAGCATAAATGTATGGGAGGCGCAGTGAGAATTATGTCCCACAAGTTCACATTGTTTCAAAGCCACCAAAAGCTCTACTGAAGAGACTGATATGGACTACGGCTACACCCTAGAACAAAGCAGCACAATCTTGCCCTACTTTAAAAATAATAAACTCTTGATTGAAGAATCTTTTCTAACACCTAACTTTACCTCTTCCTAGCACTAACGTAGGCAAAGAGAATGACTGGGGTGGGAGGGAAGGGAGGAGCTATTTAACAGCTCTGCTGTGGTGCTCTTTGCCTCCTCCTGCTGACCAGGAGGTGAATATCCCATAAGTAATGAAGATGATCCGTGGACTCATCATGTCTTTTAAAATAAAAACTTATTAATGTTATGGAAGGGAAGGAGGATATTAATGATATTACGAAAGTTGTTTATGATTTTTATTCTGTTTTATATTCTAAACTTGTGGATTATTCTTTAGATGAATATTTAAGACTTAACTCTTAATTTTGGTGATAGAGATTTTTTAGCTATGGATTTTAGTGACAGAGGATTTATATTCAATTAAGGGTTTTTCAAATAATAAAACACCTGGAAATGACGGTTTACCTATAGAGTTTTATTCAGTGTTTTGTGACATTATTAAATATGAATTTATGCTTGTATCTTGGAAGCAAGGGGTGGTAGTGTTGCTTCATAAGAAAAATAAGGGTAAAATCAGGATTTAGCCTCATTTAGCATTGACTTTGAAAAGGCTTTCGATAGGTTATCCCATCGGTTTTTATTTAAGGTTTTAACTAAATTAGGGGTTCCTGGAAAGAAGGTTAGCTCAGATTAAAGGTATTTATGAGGGGGTGTGAGTTTTTTTTCAGTAAATAGGATTCTTACTAAAGGTCTTAGGCAGGGTTGCCCCTTAACAGATAAAAAGAATTGGGGTTATGTTAAGCCTCTTATGTGGTATTAGGAAAGAGATGATTAAAGGTGTCCATATTCCGGGTGGTGGTGGGGTTCAAGCCAAAACCATAGCCTATATAGTTGGTATCACAGTAAAAGATCAGTAGGGAAGAATCTGGTAACTACAGGCCAGTTAGTATAACTTCAGTAGTAGGGAAATTAATGGAAAGCCTCTTAAAAGAATGACTTTCATAAAGACAAACAATTTAGAGGACCAAGATCTGCATGGCTTTACTTCAGGGAGATCAGGTCAGACAAATCTAATTGACTTTTTTGATTATGTAACAAAATTATTAGACAAGGGTGGAGCAGTTGATGTAGCATATCTAGATTTCAGCAAAGCATTTGACACCGTCCCACACAAACTGTATCTCCTTGGTCTAGATTCAAAAAAATAGTGAACTGGGTGGAATGCTGGCTTAAGGACAGAAAACAAAGTGTCTTAGTAAATGGAGTAAATGGAGAGGGGGCTGTTACTAGTGGTGTTCCTCAGGGGTCAGTTCTGGGGGGGTAGACAAAATGAGAAGTGATATACAACAATTGGAGGATTGGACAAATGACTGGGATCTAAAGTTTAACAAAGCAAAGTGTAAAATTATGCATTAAGGGAAGAAAAATCCAAATGTTAATTACAGATGACACTTTACTGACTGTTACAAATGAGGAACAGTAAACAATGTAGTACTACAGCGAGTAAGGCCAGCAGAATGCTTGGATGTATTGGTAGAGGTATTTGCAGCAGAAATAGTAAGGTTCTTATGCCACTTTATAGATCATTAGTTAGGTCTCATCTTGAGTATTGTGTGCAGTTCTGGAGGCCATATCTTCAAAAGGATACCTAAATATGTATAGCTTAGAGGAGAGAAGGGAAAGAGGTGATATGATAGCAACTTTCAAGTACATTAAAAGGCTTGGTAAAACTGAGGCTGTGGGTATTTTACATAAAATGGAAAATTCAAGAACAAGTGGTCATGATCTCAAGCTGAAGGGTAGTAGATTCAGGAGTAATTTGAGGAAGCTTCTTTACAGAAAGGGTGATTGATTCATGGACTAAACTTCCAAAAGAGGTAGGAATGACAAACACTGTGAGGGACTTTAAAAATGCCTGGGACAAGCATAAGGCTATCCTACGAACTAAATAAGTTTATACTGTTAGGTAATATCGGGCAGACTTGCTGGGCCTATGGCTCGTATTTGCAGTCAATATCTATGTCTCTTTTGTTCTGCTCTAGTGTCCCTTAAGAGGGTGATTTGTATGTGTGAATGGTTCTGTGAAGCTTCGGGTTTTAAGGTTAATATTAATAAATCAGAATGTATGTTTGGGAGATGGGATCGTTCATTGGATATTAAAATACCAGTTAAAAAGAGATAAAGATTTTGGGTATTTATGTTACTTTTAATCGTAAGAGTGATGTTATGTGGGATTTTCGCTTTACAAAAGATGAAAATTGAGGGTAAAATTTTAATAATCTGACAAGCAATTTTGCCAATTGTTTTATATACTGCAATGATTTTATTCCCTCCGGTTCTCTGGTTAAAGAGTTTGATCAGAAAAAAATTTTTTTTTAATGGGGGACAAAAATGGAGAGAATAAAAAGATCAGAAATGTGCAAAGATCATTTTAATGGGAGCAAAAAAAATTTGGATTTTAAGTGTTTGAGTTTTAAATATTTGGCTTTGAACATAAAGATGGCTCTTTTATCAGAAGATTGGATGGAGAGTTTTTTTATTAAATTTTTTTACCCGTTTTATTTTTAAGAAATATAACTGGGTTTTACTTACTTTAAATAAACCATATGTTTTTAATCCTCCTGGGCATTATGTGATTTTAGAAAACATTATTAGAGAGTATAATTTAAAACTTTTATTTGTTGATTTACAAGAATACAGGGAACACTTTACCTTTTTTAAATCAACAGAAATTGTTTCACCTGTATTAAATTATAGTGCTTTTTCTAAAACAGTTTGGCAGTTGGAGTCTCATCCTGCGTTGAGTAATGTGCAGAAGGATTTGCCAACACGTGAATTTCCACATAGAAGGGACTTGCTTGCAAGGGCCAAATGTCAGAGGGGTAATTGTTTTCAAGATGAGTTTTTATACCCAAGAATTATGGAGCAAGATTGGTGTTTTTAAGCAAATTGATGGTCTGACTTTTTTATTCATGAAGTTAATTTATATGGTAGAATGCCTGGTCTTATAGAAGAGAAATCTTTGTGTATTTGGAAGATGGTAAAGCGTTTTAAAGAGGCCTTATGGTTTTCAATAAATCTTTTACTTTTTAAGAACAAAAGAAATGGCAATTTTATTTATGGAATAATAACATTTTAATTTTGTTTTAAGGACAGTGTTTGGGGATAGGTAGCTGGGTTGGTGTATAAAGAGGGTTAGATTTTTAGGGAAAGGTTTTTAGGTTTATTGTAGTGATAGTTAGTACAATAGAACAACACTCGAGTCACTTCATCTCATGCTCAGACATTCTACTGAAAAAAGTTCTATAAACTGCTACTTCCCTCATGGTGAAAACGCTTCTGTCACACAATAGTAAGCGCTGCTAGTCACTGTGTAATATACTGTGTCCCCTGTATAGTAGAACCCTCGTGTGACTTCATTTCACGCAGGTACATTACACTGCTGTATTATATCACACGCAGGTACATTACACTGCTGTATTATATCACACGCAGGTACATTACACTAGCTGTATTATATCACACGCAGGTACATTACACTGCTGTATTATATCACACGCAGGTACATTACACTAGCTGTATTATATCACAAGCAGGTACATTACACTAGCTGTATTATATCACAAGCAGGTACATTACACTAGCTGTATTATGTCACACGCAGGTACATTACACTGCTGTATTATGTCACACGCAGGTACATTACACTAGCTGTATTATGTCACACACAGGTACATTACACTGCTGTATTATGTCACACACAGGTACATTACACTAGCTGTATTATGTCACACACAGGTACATTACACTAGCTGTATTATGTCACACGCAGGTACATTACACTGCTGTATTATGTCACACGCAGGTACATTACACTGCTGTATTATGTCACACACAGGTACATTACACTAGGTGTATTATGTCACACACAGGTACATTACACTAGCTGTATTATGTCACACACAGGTACATTACACTGCTGTATTATGTCACACACAGGTACATTACACTAGCTGTATTATGTCACACACAGGTACATTACACTAGCTGTATTATGTCACACACAGGTACATTACACTAGGTGTATTATGTCACACACAGGTACATTACACTAGGTGTATTATGTCACACACAGGTACATTACACTAGCTGTATTATGTCACACACAGGTACATTACACTAGCTGTATTATGTCACACACAGGTACATTACACTAGGTGTATTATGTCACACACAGGTACATTACACTAGGTGTATTATGTCACACACAGGTACATTACACTAGGTGTATTATGTCACACACAGGTACATTACACTAGGTGTATTATGTCACACACAGGTACATTACACTAGGTGTATTATGTCACACACAGGTACATTACACTAGGTGTATTATGTCACACACAGGTACATTACACTAGGTGTATTATGTCACACGCAGGTACATTACACTAGGTGTATTATGTCACACGCAGGTACATTACACTAGGTGTATTATGTCACACGCAGGTACATTACACTAGCTGTATTATGTCACACGCAGGTACATTACACTAGGTGTATTATGTCACACACAGGTACATTACACTAGGTGTATTATGTCACACACAGGTACATTACACTAGGTGTATTATGTCACACACAGGTACATTACACTAGCTGTATTATGTCACACGCAGGTACATTACACTAGCTGTATTATGTCACACGCAGGTACATTACACTAGGTGTATTATGTCACACGCAGGTACATTACACTAGGTGTATTATGTCACACACAGGTACATTACACTAGGTGTATTATGTCACACACAGGTACATTACACTGCTGTATTATGTCACACACAGGTACATTACACTAGCTGTATTATGTCACACACAGGTACATTACACTAGGTGTATTATGTCACACACAGGTACATTACATTAGCTGTATTATATCACACACAGGTACATTACACTGCTGTATTATGTCACACACAGGTACATTACACTAGCTGTATTATGTCACACACAGGTACATTACACTAGGTGTATTATGTCACACACAGATACATTACACTAGGTGTATTATGTCACACACAGGTACATTACACTAGCTGTATTATGTCACACACAGGTACATTACACTAGCTGTATTATGTCACACACAGGTACATTACACTAGGTGTATTATATCACACACAGGTACATTACACTAGGTGTATTATGTCACACACAGGTACATTACACTAGCTGTATTATGTCACACACAGGTACATTACACTGCTGTATTATGTCACACACAGGTACATTACACTAGGTGTATTATATCACACACAGGTACATTACACTGCTGTATTATGTCACACACAGGTACATTACACTAGCTGTATTATGTCACACACAGGTACATTACACTAGCTGTATTATGTCACACACAGGTACATTACACTAGGTGTATTATGTCACACGCAGGTACATTACACTAGGTGTATTATATCACACACAGGTACATTACACTAGCTGTATTATGTCACACACAGGTACATTACACTAGCTGTATTATGTCACACACAGGTACATTACACTAGCTGTATTACGTCACACACAGGTACATTACACTAGCTGTATTATGTCACACACAGGTACATTACACTAGGTGTATTATGTCACACACAGGTACATTACACTAGCTGTATTATGTCACACACAGGTACATTACACTAGGTGTATTATGTCACACACAGGTACATTACACTAGCTGTATTATGTCACACACAGGTACATTACACTAGGTATATTATGTCACACACAGGTACATTACACTAGCTGTATTATGTCACACACAGGTACATTACACTAGGTGTATTATGTCACACACAGGTACATTACACTAGGTGTATTATGTCACACACAGGTACATTACACTAGCTGTATTATGTCACACACAGGTACATTACACTAGCTGTATTATGTCACACACAGGTACATTACACTAGCTGTATTATGTCACACACAGGTACATTACACTAGCTGTATTATGTCACACACAGGTACATTACACTAGCTGTATTATGTCACACACAGGTACATTACACTAGGTGTATTATATCACACACAGGTACATTACACTAGCTGTATTATGTCACACACAGGTACATTACACTAGGTGTATTATGTCACACACAGGTACATTACACTAGCTGTATTATATCACACACATGTACATTACACTGCTGTATTATATCACACACAGGTACATTACACTAGCTGTATTATGTCACACACAGGTACATTACACTGCTGTATTATATCACACACAGGTACATTACACTAGCTGTATTATATCACACACAGGTACATTACACTAGCTGTATTATGTCACACGCAGGTACATTACACTAGCTGTATTATGTCACACGCAGGTACATTACACTAGCTGTATTATGTCACACACAGGTACATTACACTGCTGTATTATATCACACACAGGTACATTACACTAGCTGTATTATGTCACACACAGGTACATTACACTGCTGTATTATGTCACACACAGGTACATTACACTGCTGTATTATATCACACACAGGTACATTACACTAGGTGTATTATGTCACACACAGGTACATTACACTAGGTGTATTATGTCACACACAGGTACATTACACTAGCTGTATTATGTCACACACAGGTACATTACACTAGCTGTATTATGTCACACACAGGTACATTACACTAGCTGTATTATGTCACACGCAGGTACATTACACTAGGTGTATTATGTCACACACAGGTACATTACACTAGCTGTATTATGTCACACGCAGGTACATTACACTAGGTGTATTATGTCACACACAGGTACATTACACTAGCTGTATTATATCACACACAGGTACATTACACTAGCTGTATTATGTCACACACAGGTACATTACACTAGCTGTATTATATCACACACAGGTACATTACACTAGCTGTATTATGTCACACACAGGTACATTACACTGCTGTATTATGTCACACACAGGTACATTACACTAGCTGTATTATGTCACACACAGGTACATTACACTAGCTGTATTATGTCACACACAGGTACATTACACTAGCTGTATTATGTCACACGCAGGTACATTACATTAGCTGTATTATGTCACACACAGGTACATTACACTAGCTGTATTATGTCACACACAGGTACATTAAACTAGCTGTATTATGTCACACACAGGTACATTACACTAGCTGTATTATGTCACACACAGGTACATTACACTAGCTAACTTATGTCACACACAGGTACATTACACTAGCTGTATTATGTCTCACACAGGTACATTACACTAGCTGTATTATGTCACACACAGGTACATTACACTAGCTGTATTATGTCACACACAGGTACATTACACTAGCTGTATTATGTCACACACAGGTACATTACACTAGCTGTATTATGTCACACACAGGTACATTACACTGCTGTATTATGTCACACGCAGGTACATTACACTGCTGTATTATGTCACACACAGGTACATTACACTAGCTGTATTATATCACACGCAGGTACATTACACTAGCTGTATTATATCACACACAGGTACATTACACTAGCTGTATTATATCACACACAGGTACATTACACTAGCTGTATTATGTCACACACAGGTACATTACACTAGCTGTATTATGTAACACACAGGTACATTACACTAGCTGTATTATGTCACACACAGGTACATTACACTAGCTGTATTATGTCACACACAGGTACATTACACTAGCTGTATTATGTAACACACAGGTACATTACACTAGCTGTATTATGTCACACACAGGTACATTACACTAGGTGTATTATGTCACACACAGGTACATTACACTAGCTGTATTATGTCACACGCAGGTACATTACACTAGCTGTATTATGTCACACACAGGTACATTACACTAGCTGTATTATGTCACACACAGGTTGTAACGGTACCAACCGGATACCAAGGGTTAACACCAGGGAACAATGTCCTGCATAGGGAATCAGCAGTTCACAACCCAGCCAGTTTTCAGGTTTTAAACAGAATGAATTTTATTAAGGCTCATATTCCCAGTATTTATGCAGGTCTGACCCCCCCCAGAAGGGGGGTTGAAAGAATGTTGTACATTAGATGGAGGGAACACGCCCTTTTACATGATACAATAGAATACCTTGCTCAAGCTGATAACAATTTAAACACAGACACACACTTGGCTTTCCTTATCATCTAGGGTCTCTTCTCTGAGGTTGATTAAACAATGGACTGTGTATCAATAACATTAATGACAGTGCATAATAGCTGAGGCTAAAGCTGAACACAGTTAACTCTTTCAGTGCTGACAGAAGGGTCTGTCACATCTACATAGCACAATATACAGCCTATAGACAACCTTTCTTACGTTATAGTCCAGAAGTGGCTAGGTTTGCCACAATGCTCCCCCAGAACCAATCCGGCATACACAGTCTGATCCCAACGGATCGGCTTGGGGATGTCCGGGGCAACAACTTTCGGCTCAAGTAAGCTACGGGGTGTTCTCCGCCATCTGCTCCAACTTGGCTCAGTACTGCCCCCACCCCAAACATGGAAGCGTCTCTTCCCGGAGGGACTGGGCTTGGGTAGTCACAGGGTTAACATCAGCGGGGTCCATGGGAGCATAGGCAGAAACAAGGGGGGCCAAGTCATTTCCAAGGAGAACATCAGCAGGTAAGTCCTTCTTGACCCCCACATTCACAAGTCTAGCGCCCACTCCCCAATCCAAATGTACCCTGGCAACAGGTAGGCGGAACACAGTGCCCCCTGCTACCCTCACAGCCACAGTGTCTCCAGTGTGCTGTTTCTCAGGCACCAAGTTCTCTTGAAGCAAGGTCATGGTAGCACCAGTATCCCGTAGACAACTGACCTCCTTCCCATTCACTTTAACCCGTTGCCGGTTATTCCGGTGGGCAGCTTGCACGGGGTCTGCTTCATGTAGGCTGCCCCAGCATTCTGGCGCCTCTACGTAGCGGGCCACAGGCTGAGGATTATGTGGGATTCCGCCAGCGGGTCTTCTCCAGGACTGTGCTTGATTCGCTGCGTTTAGGGGACACTCTGGTCTTTTGTGCCCTAGTTGCTTACATCCAAAGCACCGAATAGGTTGTGAGTAGCCCCGCGAATTGAACCAGGCTCTCTGAGGGTAGTTCGTGGCCGGAGGCCGTGTGGTATAGCGGTGCGCCGGGGGTTGGTAACTGGCAGCTGCTGGGGTGACTGGGGGTCTATACTCCACTCTAGCAGTGGGCAATCGGTATACTGCTCCCCCTGCCCCTCGTACTGCCACGGATCCGCCAGTGGGTGCTGTATCCGGCACCAAATGGGGAGCTATCAGGGTTAAAGTAGCTCCCGAATCCCGAAGTCCCTGGACCGACATCACCTCATGCAGAATTCCCAGGGGTTCCTCGGCTTGGGTGCTCAACACCTCATGAGCGGCTGGCTCCGTTTGGTAATGGTGAGCAGCCGCCCTTGGGGCCAGGTTCTGTCTGACCTGGTTCCAAGCTTGTCTGCTCCGATTTTGGGTGCACTCACGTGCCATATGTCCCCACTGCTTGCAGGTGTGGCATTGTATATTAGCCCGTCCGTTGTTAGGCTGTAGTCCATGGTGCCTCCTGGCATCAAAATGCTGGTCTGCTAATCTGGCTGCTTCGGTTAAGGTGAGGGGTTTTCGATCTCTCACCCATTCTTGGGCTTCTGGGGACAAGCCGTTAAAGAATTGCTCCAACAGCATCAGTTGTCGCAATTCTTCCATGGTGGTAGCTTGGCTGGCCTGTATCCACCCCTGAGATGCTTGATCCAGCTTGTGGGCCCACTCTGCATGGGAATCTCTTTCTGGCTTGCGCAGGCCTCTAAACTTGCGCCGGTATGCCTCTGAGGTAATGGCATATCTTTCCAAGATCGCTCTCTTCACTTTAGCGTAATCCTTGCTGTCCTCCCTGGGTACAGCGCGATACGCTTCCGCTGCCCTACCGGCTAGCTTGCCTGCTAGCACCGGCACCCATACGGACTGCTCCAAATCATGTAACTCGCACAGTCTCTCAAAATCCTGTAAATACCCATCAATCTCATCCTTCTCCTCACAAAACATTTTAAATGCATGGTATGGGATTTTGGGTCTTACTGGGTTGCTGAGTGCGTCCAAAATGGATTCTGCTCGGGAGGATGCATTCCGCGGACTGTGTGCCATCACGTACTCCTGCACATCTGCCATTACCACGGATAGCATATCCCGTGGTACAGGTTGGGGTAAAAATTCCAGCCTGGTCCTCATTTCCCTCTGGTATAGGGTCTCCTCCATGGCTGCTGGAGGCGTAGCGCTGCGAGCTCTGTCTCCCTCCATCAGCTCAGCAATTAATATAGCCTTGGGTTTGCTGCTGCCTATCTTTCCCCTGGCTTCTAGCAGTTCCTTTTACGTTTGTCTCTTTAGCTTAGAATAATCCATCTCCATTCACTTCGGTCCCTGGTACTCCTTCCATCTTAGTCAGTATTGTAGTAATCCCCCTCTTCCTGAGGTTACTGGCTTGTGTAGTTGCTCTTCTGGGCGATAAGGTTCATTCCGTCGCTTGCCACCAATTGTAACGGTACCAACCGGATACCAAGGGTTAACACCAGGGAACAATGTCCTGCATAGGGAATCAGCAGTTCACAACCCAGCCAGTTTTCAGGTTTTAAACAGAATGAATTTTATTAAGGCTCATATTCCCAGTATTTATGCAGGTCTGACCCCCCCCAGAAGGGGGGTTGAAAGAATGTTGTACATTAGATGGAGGGAACACGCCCTTTTACATGATACAATAGAATACCTTGCTCAAGCTGATAACAATTTAAACACAGACACACACTTGGCTTTCCTTATCATCTAGGGTCTCTTCTCTGAGGTTGATTAAACAATGGACTGTGTATCAATAACATTAATGACAGTGCATAATAGCTGAGGCTAAAGCTGAACACAGTTAACTCTTTCAGTGCTGACAGAAGGGTCTGTCACATCTACATAGCACAATATACAGCCTATAGACAACCTTTCTTACGTTATAGTCCAGAAGTGGCTAGGTTTGCCACACAGGTACATTACACTAGGTGTATTATATCACACACAGGTACATTACACTAGGTGTATTATATCACACACAGGTACATTACACTAGCTGTATTATGTCACACACAGGTACATTACACTAGCTGTATTATATCACACACAGGTACATTACACTGCTGTATTATATCACACACAGGTACATTACACTGCTGTATTATGTCACACACAGGTACATTACACTAGCTGTATTATATCACACACAGGTACATTACACTAGCTGTATTATGTCACACACAGGTACATTACACTAGCTGTATTATGTCACACACAGGTACATTACACTAGCTGTATTATATCACACACAGGTACATTACACTAGCTGTATTATGTCACACACAGGTACATTACACTAGGTGTATTATATCACACACAGGTACATTACACTAGGTGTATTATGTCACACACAGGTACATTACACTAGGTGTATTATGTCACACACAGGTACATTACACTAGCTGTATTATGTCACACACAGGTACATTACACTAGCTGTATTATGTCACACACAGGTACATTACACTAGCTGTATTATGTCACACACAGGTACATTACACTAGGTGTATTATGTCACACACAGGTACATTACACTAGGTGTATTATGTCACACACAGGTACATTACACTAGCTGTATTATGTCACACACAGGTACATTACACTAGCTGTATTATGTCACACACAGGTACATTACACTAGGTGTATTATGTCACACACAGGTACATTACACTAGGTGTATTATATCACACACAGGTACATTACACTAGGTGTATTATGTCACACACAGGTACATTACACTAGGTGTATTATGTCACACACAGGTACATTACACTAGCTGTATTATATCACACACAGGTACATTACACTAGGTGTATTATGTCACACACAGGTACATTACACTAGGTGTATTATGTCACACACAGGTACATTACACTGCTGTATTATGTCACACACAGGTACATTACACTAGCTGTATTATGTCACACGCAGGTACATTACACTGCTGTATTATGTCACACACAGGTACATTACACTAGGTGTATTATGTCACACACAGGTACATTACACTAGGTGTATTATGTCACACACAGGTACATTACACTAGGTGTATTATGTCACACACAGGTACATTACACTAGCTGTATTATGTCACACACAGGTACATTACACTAGCTGTATTATATCACACACAGGTACATTACACTGCTGTATTATATCACACACAGGTACATTACACTAGGTGTATTATATCACACAGGTACATTACACTAGGTGTATTATGTCACACACAGGTACATTACACTAGGTGTATTATGTCACACACAGGTACATTACACTAGGTGTATTATGTCACACACAGGTACATTACACTAGCTGTATTATGTCACACACAGGTACATTACACTGCTGTATTATATCACACACAGGTACATTACACTAGGTGTATTATATCACACAGGTACATTACACTAGGTGTATTATGTCACACACAGGTACATTACACTAGGTGTATTATGTCACACACAGGTACATTACACTAGCTGTATTATATCACACACAGGTACATTACACTAGCTGTATTATGTCACACACAGGTACATTACACTAGGTGTATTATGTCACACACAGGTACATTACACTAGCTGTATTATGTCACACACAGGTACATTACACTAGCTGTATTATGTCACACACAGGTACATTACACTAGCTGTATTATGTCACACACAGGTACATTACACTGCTGTATTATGTCACACACAGGTACATTACACTAGCTGTATTATGTCACACACAGGTACATTACACTGCTGTATTATGTCACACACAGGTACATTACACTAGCTGTATTATGTCACACACAGGTACATTACACTAGCTGTATTATGTCACACACAGGTACATTACACTAGCTGTATTATGTCACACACAGGTACATTACACTAGCTGTATTATGTCACACACAGGTACATTACACTAGCTGTATTATGTCACACACAGGTACATTACACTAGCTGTATTATGTCACACACAGGTACATTACACTAGCTGTATTATGTCACACACAGGTACATTACACTAGCTGTATTATGTCACACACAGGTACATTACACTAGCTGTATTATGTCACACACAGGTACATTACACTAGCTGTATTATGTCACACACAGGTACATTACACTAGCTGTATTATGTCACACACAGGTACATTACACTGCTGTATTATATCACACACAGGTACATTACACTAGCTGTATTATGTCACACACAGGTACATTACACTAGCTGTATTATGTCACACACAGGTACATTACACTAGCTGTATTATGTCACACACAGGTACATTACACTGCTGTATTATGTCACACACAGGTACATTACACTAGCTGTATTATGTCACACACAGGTACATTACACTAGGTGTATTATGTCACACACAGGTACATTACACTAGTGTATTATGTCACACACAGGTACATTACACTAGCTGTATTATGTCACACACAGGTACATTACACTAGCTGTATTATGTCACACACAGGTACATTACACTAGCTGTATTATGTCACACACAGGTACATTACACTAGCTGTATTATGTCACACACAGGTACATTACACTAGCTGTATTATGTCACACACAGGTACATTACACTAGGCTGTATTATGTCACACACAGGTACATTACACTAGCTGTATTATGTCACACACAGGTACATTACACTAAGCTGTATTATGTCACACACAGGTACATTACACTAGCTGTATTATGTCACACACAGGTACATTACACTAGCTGTATTATGTCACACACAGGTACATTACACTAGCTGTATTATGTCACACACAGGTACATTACACTAGCTGTATTATATCACACACAGGTACATTACACTAGCTGTATTATGTCACACACAGGTACATTACACTAGGTGTATTATGTCACACACAGGTACATTACACTAGCTGTATTATGTCACACACAGGTACATTACACTAGCTGTATTATGTCACACACAGGTACATTACACTGCTGTATTATGTCACACACAGGTACATTACACTAGGTGTATTATATCACACACAGGTACATTACACTAGCTGTATTATGTCACACACAGGTACATTACACTGCTGTATTATATCACACACAGGTACATTACACTAGCTGTATTATGTCACACACAGGTACATTACACTAGCTGTATTATATCACACACAGGTACATTACACTAGCTGTATTATGTCACACACAGGTACATTACACTAGGTGTATTATGTCACACACAGGTACATTACACTAGCTGTATTATATCACACACAGGACATTACACTAGGCTGTATTATGTCACACACAGGTACATTACACTAGCTGTATTATGTCACACACAGGTACATTACACTAGCTGTATTATGTCACACACAGGTACATTACACTAGTGTATTATGTCACACACAGGTACATTACACTAGCTGTATTATGTCACACACAGGTACATTACACTAGGTGTATTATGTCACACACAGGTACATTACACTAGCTGTATTATGTCACACACAGGTACATTACACTAGCTGTATTATGTCACACACAGGTACATTACACTAGCTGTATTATGTCACACACAGGTACATTACACTAGCTGTATTATGTCACACACAGGTACATTACACTAGCTGTATTATGTCACACACAGGTACATTACACTGCTGTATTATGTCACACACAGGTACATTACACTAGCTGTATTATGTCACACACAGGTACATTACACTAGGTGTATTATGTCACACACAGGTACATTACACTAGCTGTATTATGTCACACACAGGTACATTACACTAGCTGTATTATGTCACACACAGGTACATTACACTAGCTGTATTATGTCACACACAGGTACATTACACTAGCGTGTATTATGTCACACACAGGTACATTACACTAGGTGTATTATGTCACACACAGGTACATTACACTAGGTGTATTATGTCACACACAGGTACATTACACTAGCTGTATTATGTCACACACAGGTACATTACACTAGCTGTATTATGTCACACACAGGTACATTACACTAGGTGTATTATGTCACACACAGGTACATTACACTAGCTGTATTATGTCACACACAGGTACATTACACTAGGTGTATTATGTCACACACAGGTACATTACACTAGGTGTATTATGTCACACACAGGTACATTACACTAGCTGTATTATGTCACACACAGGTACATTACACTAGCTTGTATTATGTCACACACAGGTACATTACACTAGGTGTATTATGTCACACACAGGTACATTACACTAGCTGTATTATGTCACACACAGGTACAATACACTAGGTGTTATATGTCACACACAGGTACATTACACTATGTGTATTTTACACACACAGGTACTTTACACTAGTGTATTAGGTCACACACAGGTACACTTACACTAGCTGTATTATGTCACACACAGGTACATTACACCTAGCTTTATTTTGTCACACACAGGTACATTACACTAGGCTGTATTATGTCACACACAGGTACATTACACTAGGTGTATTATGTCACACCACAGGTACTATTACACTAGCTGTATTATGTCACACACAGGTACATTACACTAGCTGTATTATGTCACAACACAGGTACATTACACTAGGTTATTATGTCACACACAGGTACATTACACTAGGAGTATTATGTCACACACACACAGGTACATTACACTAGCTGTATTATGTCACACACAGGTACATTACACTAGGTGTAATTATGTCACACACAGGTACATTACACTAGCTGTATTATGTCACACACAGGTACATTACACTAGCTGTATTATGTCACACACAGGTACATTACACCTAGCTGTATTTTGTCACACACAGGTACATTACACTAGAGTGTATTATGTTCACCACACAGGTACATTACACTAGCTGTGATTATGTCACACACAGGTACATTACACTAGCTGTATTATGTCACCACACAGGTACATTACACTAGCTGTATTATGTCACACGCAGGTACATTACACTAGGTGTATTATATCACACACAGGTACATTACACTAGCTGTATTATATCACACACAGGTACATTACACTGCTGTATTATGTCACACACAGGTACATTACACTAGGTGTATTATGTCACACGCAGGTACATTACACTAGCTGTATTATGTCACACACAGGTACATTACACTAGGTGTATTATATCACACACAGGTACATTACACTAGCTGTATTATATCACACACCAGGTACATTACACTAGCTGTATTATGTCACACACAGGTAATTCACTAGGTGTATTAGTCACACAGGTACATTACACTAGGTGTATTATGTCACACACAGGTACATTACACTAGCTGTATTATGTCACACACAGGTACATTACACTAGGTGTATTATGTCACACACAGGTACATTACACTAGCTGTATTATGTCACACACAGGTACATTACACTAGCTGTATTATATCACACACAGGTACATTACACTAGCTGTATTATATCACACACAGGTACATTACACTAGGTGTATTATGTCACACACAGGTACATTACACTAGGTGTATTATATCACACACAGGTACATTACACTAGCTGTATTATATCACACACAGGTACATTACACTAGCTGTATTATGTCACACACAGGTACATACACTAGCTGTATTATGTCACACACAGGTACATTACACTAGGTGTATAGTCACACACAGGTACATTACACTGCTGTATATATCACACACAGGACATTACACTAGCTGTATTATGTCACACCACGGTACATTACACTAGCTGTATTATGTCACACACAGGACATTACACTAGGTGTATTATGTCACACACAGGTACATTACACTGCTGTATTATATCACACACAG